>NC_135531.1:140458301-140758301 GCF_045843805.1 Urocitellus parryii | reverse complement strand
TTTCCACTGAGAGAATGATTATGATGATGATGACATAGTGACAATATTTTTTCACTGACCATTTTTTGATAATCTGTACCCTGAGGGCTAGAAGTGAGTCTGAGAGTGATTGAAAGAATTGCAAGTCATAATGTTTGCATTTAGTTAAATTGTAGGTGAATACACTTGTAGGGAAATGAGCAGTGTTTTACAGTGTTGATGGGAGTGAAATTTGGCACAATCATCTGAAAACCAATTTAGTGCCTTTTACCTCCAGAAATTTCATTTCTATGTATCTGTATTAAATTATATAGGGTTGTCATAACAAAATATCAGAAACTGAATGACTTAAACAACAAAAACTTATTTTCTTCCAGTTCTGTAATCTGGAGTTCAAGATCAAGATGTTGGAAAGGTCGATGCCTTCTGAAGCCTAATGGCTTGTATGTGGCCATCTTCTCCCTATATTCATATGTTCTTCCTTCTGTGAAAATTTGCCTTCTAATTCCTCTTCTCATAAGAAAAGCATTCATACTGGATTGGGTCTACCCTAAAAACCTTTTAATTGCCTCCTTAAAGTCTTATCTCTACATATAGTCACTTTCCAAGGTACTCAGCATTAGGGAATTAACATAAATTTTAGGGGGACACACAATTGACTTCATAATGGGCTACCTTAAAAACTGAATGCTGAATTATATTATAGCACTTTTTAAAACATTTATTTATTTGTTATAATTTGTTATACATGAGAGCAGAATGCGCTACGATTCATATTACACATATAGAGCACAGTTTTTCACATCTCTGATTGTACACAAAGTAGAGGCACACCATTCATGTCTTCATACATGTACTTAGGGTAATGATGTCCATCTCATATCACCATCTTTCTTAGCCCCATGTCTCCTCCTTTTCCCCTCCCTCCCCTTTGCCCTATCTAAAGTTCCCCCATTCCTCTCATGCTCCCCCTCCATGCCCATCCTCATTCAGCATTTGATATTTTGAGAAAACATTCAGTAGTTGGTTTTTTGAGATTGGCTTATTTCATTTAGCATAATATTCTCCAGATCCATCCATTTACCTGCAAATGTCATGTCTTTATTTTCTTTTAAAACTGAATAATATTCCATTTCATATTTAAAACTGAATAATACTCCATTTCATATTTAAATTACAGTTTCTTCATTGATTCATCTATTGAATGACATCTAGGTTGCTTCCACAGTTTAGCTATTGTGCATTATGCTGCTATGAAAATTGATGTGCTGTGTCCCTGTAGTATGCTGCTTTCAAGTCCTTTGGGTATAGACCAAGGAGAGGGACACCTGGGTCAAATAGTGATTCAATTTCCAGTTTTCCAAGGAATTTCCATACTGCTTTCCATATTGGCTGCACCAATTTGCAGTCCCACCAGCAATGTGTAAGTATGCCTTTTTCCCCGAATCCTCACTTATTGTTGTTTGTTTTCATAATAGCTGCCATTCTGACTGGAGTAAGATGAAATCTTAGAGTAGTTTTGATTTGCATTTCTCTAATTGCTAGAGATAATGAGCATTTTTTCATATATTTGTTGATTAATTGTATATCAGTTTCTGAGAAGTATCTGTCCATTTCCTTTGCCGTTTATTATTAGGTTACTTGTTTTTTTTTGTGTTAAGAATTTTGAGTTCTTTATATATCCTAGAGATTAATGCTCTATCTTATGTGCATGTGGTAAAAAGTTGCTCCCATTCTGTAGGCTCTCTATTCATTTAACTAACTGTTTTTGTTGTTGCTGCTATTGTTGCTAAGAAGAAGCTTTTTAGTTTGAATCTTTCCCATTTATTGATTCTTGATTTTATTTCTTGCACTCTAGGAATCTTATTAAGGAAATCAGGGTTTAATCCCACATTATGAAGATTTGGGTCTACTTTTCCTTCTATTAGGCACAGGGTCTCTGGTTTAATTCCTAGGTCCTTGACTCACTTTGAATTGAGTTTTGAGCATGGTGAAAGATAGGAGCTTAATTTGATTTTGCTACATATCGATTTCCAATTTTTCCAGCACTACTTGTTGAAGAGGCTATCTTTTTGTAATAAAAAAAGTAAACAATCTCAAAATTTACCAATAGATATTTGGTTAAATAGATCATCTTTCATTGATACTGTAGAATAATGGGCAACTATTTGAGAATGAATTTAAAACACTACATGCTAACATGGAAATATCTTTAGACATACTGCTGAATAGGAAAAGAGTAACAAAATAATATGAATAATTGCACACTGTGTTTGTAAGCAACATTTATGTTTACGTATACTTACACATATATGATAATGTATGGAAAAATGCTGAAAAGAGCTATGTACACAAAGGAGTTAATGGAGATTACCTGTGGAGAGGCCTATTCAGTGTAGAGGCAGGGGTGGGATGAGGGTTGTGTCTTTCTTGTTTTGATTTCTAGTATTTGAATATAGAGGGCTAAAAATGAATATTTACTCAGAGACGAAAGTCTCTTTTAAACATTTCAGATGTATCAACTTATGATTCTCACAATAACCATGAACTGTATACTATTATTATCCTCAAATTACAAAGCAATCTGAGGCAGAGTAAGATGATCCACCTCCCAGGGTGAGGCAAATGGTTCTTGGAAGAGCTGTGGCTTGAACCCAGGCATTCTGAATTTTTAGCCTGAATTCTTAACTATCATATATAACATCTGTTATTAGGTTCTACCTCTTCATGAAATACTTCAACAATATGTGTGCAAAAATTAATAAAATCATTTACCTAAGTAGTTCCTAATTTGAACTTTTACCTGAATTCACCCTTTTATGCATTTAGTCTAAAAAACAAGGAGGAATATATCACTTTTATTTTCCCTCTAGATGTCAGTGTGATTTAATAGAAAGAGCTAGTCTAGGTGTCTAAGTTCCAAGAAATCAGTTTCAAGTCTCAGTTCCACCATCATATAACACCCACAGAGTTTAAATTTTCCTAGGAAATTATCTGACCAATGGAACAATAATGACAACCTGGCAACAGTGTACCCCCAGTACTAGTGTAAGGATCAAATGAAATCTTGCATCTAGAACTCATTCATGGAAAGCTGACTTTATGTGCTTGTTCAATCCGGTGGTGAATACTTCTCAAATTTATTGGAAGATTTCCAGGAATCTACTATAAGAAAAAAAAAATGCATAGTTGCATACAATACTAACCTATGGAATCTTATGGGTGAGAAAAATCTCATTAAGCAACTTGATGAATGCTGTAGAGCTTTGGACTTGGGAGATAAGATCATCCAAAAATGAAGGAACCTGCAGGGGACTGTTTTGTTACCATGCCTATATGTTTGGCTTATTGCTTTGTGCTGTTGTGCTTGTAATACAGTAGAGGAAGTGTCAAAAAGTTCATTGAATAATGTGGAAGATAAAAAAAAATAAGAGAGAATGTTCCTACTCTGAAAATATTTCCTAATAAATGGGAGATCAATATAAATAGGTTGGTAAGGATTCTGCAACTTGAAAGATTAAGAATGAGAAATGTAGAACAATATAATAGTATAATGTAATCTAAATTTTGAAACTAGAAAGGAACCCTAGCAATCATAAGCCCATGGTTTTCAATGACATACAGAGTCTTAGGTGTCTGTCCACCAGTATACAGTCAGGGAAGGGTATCTTGGTGGCATTCCATTTTCAAGCAGACAAGCTATACATTCGTTCTTTTAAATACAGGACTTCTTGGAAATATTTTTTGAATAAAACTTCCTTGGGTAAACAATATTTTGAAATTCAGTTACTGATGTTTTAAATGCCTTAAGAGAGCAGGCATGTTCATCTGTTGTCATTGTTGCAAAATACTTGAGAAAATCAACAAAAGGAAAGGTTTATTTTAACTCACAGTTACAGAAGTTTTAATCCACATCTGCTTGGCCCTGTTACTTTGGGCCTGTGGTAGCAGGGGGTGTCTTTGTGAGAGCAAATGCAGAAGAGGCCTGTTCAATTAATGGTGGCCAGGAAGGAAAGAGGAAGAGGAAGCAGCTGTGGTCCCAATATCTTTTTCAAGGGCATGCTCCAGTAACCAACTTCTTCTCACATGGCTCCATCTCTTAAACTTCCATCAGCTCCCAATAGTGTCATAACTGGGGATTGAGCCTTTAACACATGGACCTTTGGGGAATATTTAAGATCCAAACTACAGCAGAGATAAACTTGGAAGAAAATTATTGCATCTGAGGTCCTGCAGAGAGTGAAACTTTCCCTCTGAAATATAGGGGATTGAGATGTGTAAATGACATACCACCTATAATAAAGCAAACAAAAAGAAATCATGAGCTAAAACTCACAAATAATATCACGTAAAATGCTTTGCATTTGATTAAAGTGTCTAAATGAGATAAGGGTGACCCAAAACACCTTTCTTTTGTCATTAGTCTTTTAATTCAATTTGAGATCACTTTTTAACCACAATCCTGAACAGACAGTAGTTTATGAAGAAGTGTTGGGTTAGACCAAGGAGAGAAGGATTTAGACTATCAGAAAAGAGGTGAAACGCTCTGCTCTGGAAGAAGCAGCTCATTTTGACCTGTTTTTCGCCTCTCGATGAAGAGGATGTTTTAATTACAGTAAAAGCTTCTTACATTGTTGTTCTTTGTCTTGTTCATTTTTAATTTAGAGGTCTATTTACTCTTGTTTATAATACCTGTTAAAGAAATTTAAAAAAAAATTCTCTTTGAAAATCTTTAGTTGAATTTTCTTGAAGCTTTTCTGTCCTACTGGACTAAAATCCTCACATATTTTGGGAAACTTAATAAAGGTTAAAATGTTTATCTCCTGCATGTTTCAGCATTTTCCAAGTATCCGTTAGGTAAAATTCTGGACCAAAACAAAACAATCAACAGATTGCTTTTGGAGTGGATTTTGCAATTTTACAGCATCACTTGCCAAGGAAAACGGCTGAGTAAATACCATGTCCCAGAGTAAATATAAACAGGGAATTGGTTTATCTCCTTTCAGGTCTTGGTCCATATGGCTGTAAGAGTGCCCAGAGGGCTCTCTGAATATTGAAGAGGGAAATTGTCAGAAAGTACTCATTATCTCCTTCCAAAACAATAAGCCAAAATGTTGAGTTAGTCTGTTAATTTCTAGTATGTAGAGGAACTACTTTGGGTGTCTATGATCCCTGTTTCCCAGCATCCATAAACAACCTTAGATTTATTTGGGAATTGCATGACACAAGGGTATATTCACCTGCAAGAAAACAGAAAACCCTAGTTCAATGGCTTGAAAAAGTAGGAATTGAATCATCACATACAGCAAGAACTCAGTAGGTAGGCAATCCAGGGCTGCTATGGCAGCTCAATGACTCCTTGTTGTCATGCATGTTGCCACTTGGTTGTAACTTGGCCACTGTGTCTCCTGATCTCATTTTCATCATTTGGGCAGGAATAAATAATTACAGTGTCTACTTCTAATTAGTCAAATCTTTATTGTACCAGAAAGAAATGCTCTACCCAAGGACATTTTTCCTAATTTTTGTCTATTCCTCCATAACAGGACTCCCCTTTATGTGCTAGTGATAGTAGGAAGTCAAGAACATTGTCTTCCCATCTTTTGTAGTGAAGAGATGAAAGTGGGCTGTAGATAAATGTGGGATAGGACCTTCACGGTGCCTCCTTCTGGCTGGGCACAAAATCACGAGCCACTCACAGCCTTGTAGATTCAAACAGCAATTCTTTATTCCCCCGAACTCTCACCGGCACTCTACAAGCATGTTCTGGTAAACTCCACACGCACTCTGCATCCCAAATACTCTCTGAATCCGCGAGAACTCAACGGGAACTCAAGGAGCAGGCGGGCACCTGAGGCAGCAGGATATGCCCTATTCCCAGCAGGGTCCACCTTAAACCTGGAACCGCCCTAAACCCAAGGAGCAGGATACTCCCTATTCCCAGCAGGATACACCCTAAAGCTGGACCCACCCTAATCCAGCAGGATTCTCCCTAAACCTGGATCCACCCTAGTCCTTGAGCAGGGTCACCTTACTCAAACAAGCCCATTTCCACAAAGGAGAGTCCTCCCTATAAGCAACATGGGGTAGGCTGACAAGGAAATTGCCATGCGTTATTCTTACTTAGCTATGGCTCTCAGCACACGGTACATTCCTTAGGAAGCTCAACATGGAAACCCAAATCACAGAGCCACTGAGGCACATGAATCTAAGCACCTTTCATTTCCATGTTCAAATGCCAGATGGGTTTTGTTAACCCTCCCCTCAGAATTAACCTGTCTCAATATCTAAAACTATCTGAAAAAAATGACTGAATTATTAAATTCTCTGGGATTATTTTATACCAACGAGATAAATATTAACACAGACTTTTGTTTTGTCTTGTCCCTCCATAGTTAATACCTGTACATTTTGTTGCCAGAATACATTCTTCCTCCCTCTGTCAATGGAAAAACCCAACCTTCAACTGGGAAGCCAAACCACTCACACCTTGGTCCACAGGGTTGGAGGAGGCTGAGCTCATCTCTACCGGGGCCAGTAAGTCATATAGAAAGCAATCAGCTTATGACTTGCCCGTAGGTTGATTGAATCTGGGGGCAAAGGGGGGAGGGGAAGAATATGAGCTATTTTGAGCTTATAGGAAATTAATCTAAGACTATGGCTGGTACTGCCAAGGAAGGGAGGCTTATTTTACTATAAGCTTAATTCTCTAAGGACCTAAACTTGAAAATATCAGGAGAACTGCATGGGGACACTGCATGCCAACATGAAGGACAGCAGGTCAAAGAGATGTGAAAAGAAAGACTGCATCCTGTGGTATAATATTTCATTCCTAGATCCAGCCATGTCTGACTCCAGCCTACCCCTGAATTCCCCAATTAGGTTAACCAATAATCCTCCAATCTTTTTATTTTTAAGTCAGTTTGCGTTGACATGCTGTCTCCTGATACTAATAACACTCTGAATAATATAACATCTAAAGAAGATTTTCTTTTTCAAAGTTGATTGTGTCCTCACTGGTAGAAATTTATTTCTATCAGTGAATGTTTGAGCACAGGTCATACTGGTGTGGAAGGTATATCTCAGTTCTTTAATTCAAATTACATATGTCACAAAATGTTTCTGCATTAATAGGTATGAAGATAATACTCTATTAAGTTTTACTGACTGGTAGAATGGATGTTCAGGAACCAGATTTCTTATTCTGACCTTATAAACAGTTTGCTCTGTGACCTTATTCACGTAGCTTGAGCTTTCTGAACCTTCACACTTTCATTTGTAAAATTGGGTTCATGACATCTGATATATCTAACTGCATATTGAGGCTGAAACGAGATGATATATGCCATGGCCCAAGGTAAAAATATAGCACCATGTAAGCAAATCACATTGTCTGGAACAGGGGTCATCAAACTATAACCTACAGGACAGATCTGACCAGTCATTTGTTTTTCTACATAAAATTGTATTGAAGTAAAGTCATATTCGATTGTTTAATTTTTTTCTATGGCTGATAGCTTTTATGCTAAGATGAAGAATTTAAACAGAAACCATAGGAACGATAAAGTCTAAATACTTCCTATGTGAACATTTAGAGTAAAATTTTTCTGACCTTCAGCCTGGAATTAGGACACTACTTTTAATAACACTAAGGAGGAAAGCTCTCATACCTAATCAGCATCCCCTGAGAAATCAGTGAATATTCACTGTGTTCCTTTCTTCTTCATTTCCACTTCTTTCAACTATGGTTTTAATAGCATCAACACTGAAAAACTGAGTAGCATGGAAAAATTGAAATGGGGAATAATTTTTTTTAAATGTTCTTTTAAAATATGCATTGCACACAGCTGCAGAACTAAAATTTGATTATTATTCTATTGGAACAAAGGCATTGTGGACATCTAGATTGCTGCTTTAAAATACATGCAAAAAACTGTCTCAAGATAGAATCCAAAGAATGACTTCTGCTTCATCAGCCGGTGTTTGTCACATCAGCTGATTGCATGTGGCTGGACAAGTCAGATTCATTGCTTAAAGAATCTTGTTCTCAGAACTTTTAAGGAAGAAAGGGTAGAATTGTTTTATCTGTCCTTTATAATAGATCATTTAGTTAAACTCTGAATCAGGTATTCATTTAATGATGTAAGAGGCACTTACTGAGGGTCTACTATGGCCCTGGCACTATGCCAGACAGTGGAATCAAGACTTTTTCCAAGACACAATAATAGCTCAGTTTCCCTGACTGGTGGCATTTAAATTCCATGGGGGAATTCTGGCTTCACTTTAGCCTCCAGTTGGTGCTGTGGTACTGTTGCTGAGCTCTTGCTTAAACACAACTAATAATGGGGAACATGTTTCATGGTTGAAAAGAGATAATCCAAAAGAGAAAAGTTGGTGCTATTACATGCCTCTCCTTGTCTGGGTGATGTACTCAGCATCACAGGTCATATCTTCTCCCTTTCCACCTAACAGCCTTGCAGATAGGGAAAGTGTTTTTTCTCGTCCATTGCCACCTCCAAGCCCCAGATTCCATAACTGTTCTTACTTTAGACTTCAGAATTCTAGTTGATAATTCATTAAATATTTATCCATGTCATTTGCATTCTAAATTATTCTAAGTGCATGTAAAAGTTGAGACCTTTAACAAAAGTACTATGGGGCTAAGATAACTTCATTTGTACTTAAATACAAAAGGAACAACACATAAAATTTTTTATTAGCACTAGTACTAATTCTTAGAAACCCATCTTGATATTCACATCAACCCTGAAAATTGGGGCAAGTTACCATCTTGAAAAATTGAGTTGGGGGATTCAAGAAGTTTTGGTTTCCAGAAACTTTGTATTAATAAAATGTCAGTTAGCATATTTTAAAAAATTATTTGGGGTTTAGCTTAAAAGTGTTTTCACTTATTTTGTAAATGACCCTGTGTGACATCATACAAATTCATTCTAGGTAACAGTATTCTACAAGAAT
The DNA here is from genome assembly GCF_045843805.1 of Urocitellus parryii. Taxonomy (NCBI): domain Eukaryota; kingdom Metazoa; phylum Chordata; class Mammalia; order Rodentia; family Sciuridae; genus Urocitellus; species Urocitellus parryii. Next base: position 140,749,346 of record NC_135531.1, on the reverse strand, counting down.
AAAAGGTTTGAGCTCCCAATATTTCACATATATCTTGAAATTCGTCTACTCTTCTCAGCCTTTGCCTCATTTAAAATGATTTATTGATTTTTTAAAATATAGTGCACATCTTTAGAAACTATACCACTTATTCAGTAGCAGACTCAATAACCCCTTTATTCTCAGTGTTTATCAGTATTTTTTCCTCCTCTGTTTAATTTTTGCCTGACATGGTCAGAGGAGAATCACTGATTTCAGCCATGCTTCAAAAGCACTTATTCTGAAATTCTCTGACCTGTAAAATGGTTAGTGGTTCACATGAGGTGCCATGATGATCATCCCATCATCCTGATCATCACTCAAAGATTCTTGAGTTTGACTGCAGCTGCCTCCCCAACCGAGAGCCTGGTGGGAAAGAGTTACAGTTTCCCAACAGACACACCCAAAACATAGAGGTTGGAAACAATGCACACTTGCTCAATAATCAGTATTATGGGAAGGACTCAATGAAGTCCACTGGAACTGCTCAAAGTCTAGGAAGTTGGAGGAACCAAAAGCCTCCCGCACTTGGATCTGGTGCCCTGTGTAAGAGGACACAGATTCCAGGAGCTGAAGGACTTGGGGATCTTACTGCATAGGACTGTGTAGTCTAGCATTACCTCTTCAGCATCACAGTGTCAAGGGGGCAGACTTCTTATCTACTGTCTCATGTTCCTAAAGGTTCATGTCCTAGGAGTATAATCAAGGTGGATAATCTACTATTTTCTAGTAGCTTGGTCTCAGAAATCATTTCTGCTGTCATCACATGCCCACCTAAGTTCAAAGGCAGGGAAGAAACTCTGTCTCTTGATGGAGGAACATCAAGGTTTGATTGTGAGAAGTACATGCAAGGACAGTGTCACTACCTCAGGTCTTGCTATTGAGAACATGCTGAATTTTAGAAACTTGTTTAAAATGAATGTAGAGAGTAGTTTTAAGTGTTACTTTTTATAATCATTTTCCATTTCTGCATTTGTAGGTTTGTAAAATGGGGAAAAGCATCTTTCTCAGTCTCTACCTACCCCTCAGTGTTCTGGATGCTTCTTCAGACCCCTGTATCTTAACCTCTCTAGTGCTGTCCCTGAACTACAACATCTACTTAGACCGCTGCCCACCTTCATCTCCTGTCTTCTTCTAAGTGCCACTTCTCTTGATTATCCCTACCATCTCTATTCCCCTTCTGGCTTTGGGATCCCTGGACCACTCTACACTGCTCCTGTTAAGGCTCCTCCATTACTCTACCTCTAGCAGAACTCCAGCAATTGCTCCACGTCAGCCAAGTACCCCAACATTCCTTAGACTACTCACATTGACTTGCTTCCAGTATTGTTTTGATATCATTAGGACCTTCAGCAGCAGTCTAGACCCCCTTCCTTCTCCCTGGCTCTGAGATTTCTATTCCCCAACAAGGATAAGTGTGGAAGGGCACATCTTTCTATGACTATGGTCCTTGCTTACCATATTATTTTTGTGTGTTTTTGTGTCATTTTTATTACCCATCTTTATTCTAAAAGGTTCCCCCTTGTCATTTCCTAATGTTTACATGAAATTTCATTTAACTAGTGATGGACATTGAGTTTGCTTTCAGTTCAGTACAAATATAAGCAATGATCCAGTAAACTGTTTTGTACACAGCTCTTTGCATACATGCTTGACTTAGATTCTGTTCCTGAGAAACAAACTCTAGAGATTTTCATTCAGATGGTTTTGAGGAGTGCCTTGGGCATAGTATCTATTCAGAAGGTGAGGGACATCATGCAGTTAATATGGAGGCATCAACCAGTTCCACAGGAATGTGTGGAAAATGGGATGGCCGAACTTTGTTCCCAGTACCAATTGGTCTCCAGGCATGAGACACCCTTGAAGGAACAACATAAACTAAGTGAAGCATCACCCTTAGACTGAGGATAACTGCAGGGAAATGCCACAGTGTGATTCACCAACAGACAATACAAATGGCATTTGGGGAAATGAGGATCTTGAAATGGGGATCTGAGTAACATAATTCTCATTCCAGTGTCTTATTTTTCTTAAGATTGATTTCCTGGGTCAACTGATTAATTCATTTTAAAGTATAATCTGATCAAAAATATAATTTGAATAACTAAAATTATTTCCAATTTATAGACGTGTTATGGACAAAAATATAGTCTACTTTAGTAAATATAGTTGCACATTTAAAACAAAATCATACCTGGCTGATGTTGAGTGGAGCATCCTCTAAATGTCAGACTGAGCTGCTTGAAAGTGTTCAAGAAGTTTTTACCTTCACTGATTTCTTTTCTTTCTTTCTTTTTTTTATTTTTTATTTTTTGACATGTTGATCTATCATCTATTTGGAGAGGACAATAAAAATCTTCAACTATAACAGTAAATTGTCTACTTGCTTTATGTCTTCAAGAGTATTGAAGTTTTGTTACTGGTATATAGAGTTTCAGAATTATTACAATCCGTAATAAATTGGCCTACTTATTACCATAAAATAACTTGGAAATATTACATGCTTAGAAATTCACCTTGATATTAATATGGCTACTTCAGTTCTCTTTTGATTGGTGTGTGAATGGCATATTTTTTCATCCCTTTACTTTTAATTTATTGTGCCTTTATATTTTGTTATGAGCCACATTTATTTGTATCTTAACTTTTATTAAATTTGGCAACATCTAATGTTTATTTGGGATGCTTAGAACATTTCTCTTTAATATAATGTTTGATATGGTTACATATACATTTATTGTCTGATATGTGTTTTTTGGTGGTCTTACCTACTCTTTCCTTTGTTTTTTTTTTCCTCTTTAGACTTTTAAAAGTTTGAATGGGAGTGACTTCATTTCACTTCCCTCATTGATTTATTAGCCGTTATTCTTTACTTAATTTTTTTTATTTGTTGCCTTAATAAAAGCATTTCTAATTTATTAGTCTGGGGAGTGTTGTCAGCAAGATAGCACAGTGAGAAATATCAACTTTCAGCCCACAATAAAGACAAATATTATTCAGCTATCCACGAACAAAGACAGACCAGGGAATTCTCAAAAATTTATTTCAGAATCTATAGGAAATAAAATAAAATAAGTAAAAACTTCACAGAATGTACTGCTGGGAAGATTGGCATCTCTGAGACATCTAGAGATAACAGGCAACAAGGAAGAAGGGTCAGAATTAACAACATCAGCTACATAGCAGGTGTCACTATGATCCCTGGTGCCTCTGGCAGCCTTTACCATTGAGAACCTTAATATCGGCAATACAATAATAGTAGGAGACTTTGGTAACCCACTTCCAACAATGAATACATCATCCAGAAAGAAAATCAATAAGAAAACACTGGACTTGAATTATATTTTAGGACCAATGGACCTCATAGACATGCATAGAACACTCCATCCCAAAGCAGCAGAACATATATTTTTCCCAAGCACAGAGGGCACATTCACCAGTAGTGTCCATGTGTTAGATGCTCCCCCCCCCATTTTTTTTTAATGAAGGAGACTGAGATCATATTAAGTATATTTTCTGGGCACAATGGCATGAAATCAGAAGTTAATCAGATGAAAACAGGAAAATTCACAGTGTGTAGAAAATGAGTGTATTTATGAGTAACTAGTGGGTCAAAGTAAAATTTAAAAAGGAAATTCATTTTTAATTTTTGTTTAAATTTATTTATTTTTTTTAAAGAGAGAGAGAGAGAATTTTTCAATATTTACTTTTTAGTTTCCGGCGAACACAACATCTTTATTTGTATGTGGTGCTGAGGATCAAATCCAGCACCGTGTGCATGCCAGGTGAGCGCGCTACCACTTGAGCCACACCCCCAGACCTTAATTTATTTTTACCTAATACATAGAAATGAAAATTTTACCTATTATGGGTAAAATGTGATGTTTCAGTACATATATGCATTGAGCATGTCTAAATCAGGTTAAACATATCTATCTTCTCAAATATTTGTCTTTATTACGATAAAAACCTTCAAAATTCTTTCTTTTGGTTTTTTGAAATGTTCAGTACAATATTGTTATCTCTAATTGCCCAACTGTACAATAGTGAACCAGAGCTGCTTTCTCCTACTTAATTTATCACTCACTGATCAACCTCTCCTCACCTTCCCCTTTTCCCCACTCTCTCCAGGCTCTGGTAACCACCAATATATTTTCAAATTCAGTGAGATTTACTTCTTCAAATTCCATTCATAAATGAGGCCACATGGTACTTATCTTTCTCTGGCTTAGTTCACATAACACAATGATCTTCTATCCATGTTCTTACAAATGAAGGTAAGAACACAGATAGAAGGAGTAGGTACCACATTTTCTTTATCTATATCAGTTGATGGACACTTAGGTTGCTTTCATTTCTTGGTTATTCTAAACAGTGTTAGAATGAATGTGGAAAAGTAGATGTCTCCTTGGCATATAGATTTCATTTACTTTGGATTTATGCCCAGCAGTAGGATTGATGGGTCACTATAATAGTTCTATTTTTAATTTTTTGAGGAACCTCATTGTTGATAATGGCTATCCTAATATACATTCCAAACAGTGCTGTGCATCTCTACATTGTTGCCATCATTTCCTATTATTCTTTTTGGTAGCCATTCTTACTGCATGAGTTGATATCTGACTGTGGTTTTGATTTATATCTTATTTATATCTTATTTGAGCTTTCGTTCAAATACTCAGTGGCCATTTGTATAGTTTCTTTTCTTATTTAATGACGTTGCAGATCTAAACTAGTGGTGCTTTACCACTGGGCCACATCCTCAGAACTTGAACAGGTTTTTGTTTTGTTTTGTTTTGTTTGTTTGTTTGTTTGTTTGTTTTTTAAAATTTTTTTAGCATGGGTTTGAATGCTTGGGGATTATGTTTAGACAAGGTTTCACCAAGTTGCTGAGGCTGACCTTGAACTCCCAATCCTCCTGTCTCAGCCTCCTGAGTTACTGGGATTACAGGCATGAGCCACCATACCTGGATATATATCTTCTTTTGAGAAATATAAATTTTTTTAACTATTGAGTTTTTTCTAGTTCCATATGTGTTCTGGGTATGAACCACTTATCAGATGTAAAGTGAACAAATATTTTTCTCCCCTTTTTAGGTTCTCTTTACTCTGTTCTTTTATTGTGGGAAAGGTTTTTAGTGTAATCACATTTATCTATTTTTGCTCTTATTTCATGACCTATTATCATTATTTTTCAAAATCTTTGCCCATTCAGTGTCTGGAAGCATTTCCCCTCTATTTTCTTCTAGTAGTTTCATTTCTTACATTTATATATCTGATGGAGATAGGAGTCTAGTTTTATTCTTGTGCATTTTGATTCCAGTGTTTCCCAGAACTATTTGTTGAAAAAACCTGTTCTTTCTCCAATGTGTATGTTCTTAACACCTTTGTCAGAAGTCCATTGGCAGAAGGTTTTTTTCTGAGTTTCCTATTTTATCCTCTTGGTCTGTGGATCTGTGATTTATGGCTAACCTATGCTGTTTTGATTTGTAGAGTATTGTGAAGACAGGTAGTGTAATATCTCCTGCTTCATTCTTTTTGTTCAGCACGGGTTTGAATGCATAGGGATTTTTATGATTCCAAATAAATTTTAAGATTAGTTCATAATCCACTTGAATCAAACCGTGTAATATGATGTATTAAGAACTATGTAATGTTATGAACGACCAATAAAAAAAAGAAAAAAAATCCATATAACCATACAAAATAAAAAAAAAGAAAAAAAAATCCATATAACTATACAAAATAAAAAAAAAATTTTCTAGTTCTTTGAAAAATGACATTGGTATTATGATTTCACTGAATGGATGAATTTCTTTGTGTAGTATGTATGTACATTTTAACAATATTGACTTTTCCAGTTCATCAGCACTATATTTCCATTTTTTTTGTATTCTCTTCAGTTTCTTTCATCGATGATTTATAATTGATCTTCCATGCTTTTGGCTAAATTTATTTTTAAGTATTTTATTTTCCTCTTTTTTACAGTTATTATATATGGATTCCTTTCTTGGTTTCTATGTAAGACAATTCACTTCAGGATGTTACAGATTTTTGGATGTTAATTTTGTATCTACAAGTTTGCTAAATTTATTTATTAATTTTAATAGTTTTTTGGTGGAGTCTTGGTGAGGGGTTTTCTATTTGTAAGATCATCATACTTACAAACAGTGTTAAAATTACTTTTTCTTTTGTAGTTTGTGTGGTTTTATTTATTTCATTTGATTGATTGCTATGGCTGGGTCCTTGAACATTCTGATGAATTAAAATGATGAAAGCATGCATCTTTGCTTTGTGGTAGATCTTAGAAAGCTTTTAGCTTTTTCCTCTTCAATATAATGTTTGCTGTTGGCTTATTATGAAATGACCTTTATTATGTGGAGATACATGCTTCTGCACCTAGTTTGTTCAGCATTTCTATTATGAAGAAAGATTGGATTTTGTCAAATGCCTTTTTCTGTATCTATTGAGATGGTCACATGGTCCTTGTTTCACTGATCTTTTGTATTTTTTAGTCTCTATTTAATGTGCTTCTGCTTTTATTTTTGTTATTTCTTTTATTCTGCTAATTTCAAGTTTAGTGTGTTTCTTTGTCTATTAATATAGTATATCCAGTTTATCTATTTAATTGAATCTTTCTTACATCCCCGAGTTTATTAATATTGACTTTAAATATTTTGGATGCTCCAATTTTGAGTACATATATGATTTATACTCTTCATGATGAATAATCTTTTTAATGTGCTGTGGGTGCTGTTTGCTTGTTATGAAAATTTTTACGACTGTGTTCATTAAGGATACTGGCCTGTAGTGTTTCATGTATTTATTTTGTTTTATTTAGTGTTTATCTGGTTTTTGGTATCAGAATAACACTGGTCTCATATAATGGAAGAATTCCTTCATCTTCTCTAGTTTGGAATAATTTAAGGAGAATTGATATTAATTTTTAAATGTTTGGCAGAAGTGATTGGTAAAGCCATCTAGCTCTAGGTTTTTCTTTTATGGGAGACTTTTTATTAGTAATCTAATTGTTCATATTTCTGTTCATCGTTGGTCTGTTCTTCTATTTCTTAATGTTTCAGTCTTACTAAGGCATATGTAACTAAGAATTTTCCTATTTCTTTTATCTTATCAATTATTGTCCTATAATGTTCATCATCATCATCATCATCTCTGAGTATCCTTTGTACTTCTGAAGTATAGTTTTGTCTCTTTTTTCATCTCTAATTTTGTTTATTTATAGAATTTATTCTCTCTTATTTAAAACAAGATGTCTGTTTCGTTAGCCTTTAGGAAGATTTCAATCCTTATTCCCTGATCTTTTGTATTTTTTAGTCTCTATTTAATGCGCTTCTGCTTTTATTTTTATTATTTCTTATGCTAATTTCAAATTTGGTTTGTTCCTCTTTTTCCTGGTTTTGAGAGTCAGCAATAAGTTGTTTACTTGTGATTTTTCTGTTGTTTTGATGTAGGCATCAATTTCTATAAACTTCTCTTAGTACTTTGTGGCTATATGTGATAGGTTTTTGTGTGTTATATCTCCATTTTCATTTGTTATACATATATTTATTTATTTATTCTTTATCTGTTCATTGTTTGAAAGTCAGTTGTTTACTTTCCATGTATTTATATAGTTTGAAACACTTTTCTTTTTATTGATTTATAGGTTTTTTTGGTTTGTTTGTTTTTGCATTGTGGTTAGAAAATACACTGGTATGATTTTAATTTCTCTAAGTTTGTCCAGACTTGCCTTGTGGCCTCTGCTATGATCTATCCTGGATAATGTTCCCTATGGTAAATAGAAGAATCCTATTCCCTGCTATTGGATGAAATGTACTGTAGATGGCTGTTAAGTCTATTTTCTTTAGGGAACATTTAACTTTGCTACTTCTTTGTTGATTTTCTGTATGAATGATATGGCCATTACTAAAACTTGTGTATTAAAGTTCCCAACTGTTACTGTATTGGAATACATCTCTTCCTTTAGGTTTTTTAATATTTGCTTTCTATATTTGGGTGTTCCAATTTGGGGTTCCTATATATTTATATTTGCTTTTTTTGTTAATTTATGCCTTTATATTATATAATGACCTTCCTTACCCATTTTTTATTGCTTTTGATTACAGGTCTTTTATTTCTGATATGAGTGTGGTTACTTCTGCTTTCTTTTGAATTCCATTTGTGCAGTGACATACGACTAAATTGGTCAGGGCCACTCCAGGTGAATTGAGTTGGCGCTAAATAATCACACAAACACAGAGAAAATACCTTTTTCTTGGGGTTCAGTGATGGCTCTTCCGCCCCAGCTCCCACAAGGAAAGCAAGAGAGGCAGACAAATGAGAGCCAGCATGTCAGAAACCATCCTCAATAAATAGGATATTTATTAATTTATTGTTTATTGAGGTGTTTGATAGAACAGACCATCCAAAAGAAAAAGAACGTAAGGGGTAGTATTACAAAGTACATTGCAAATGGCAAAAGTGATTGGTAAAGCCATCTAGTTCTAGGTTTTTCTTTTATGGGAGTCAGCCCACTCCCATTGGGTAATGCCCACTTCCCTACTGAACAGAGATGGGGATCCACCTGCTTCCACAAGCAGCAGAAACCATTCTACGCATTTCCATCTATCAAAGCTAGGGGGTGCTCAGCTCCTATGTGGCAGCTCCTGACACATTTGCTTGAACTATTGTATTCTTTCCCTCCCTCCCCTCTTCCCTATTTAGAATTAATCTCTTCCTCTCACGTTCCCCCTCTCTACCCCACTATGAGTCAGCCTCCTTATATAGAGAAAACATTCGGGATTTGTTTTTTTGGGATTGGCTAACTTCACTTAGCATTATCTTCTCCAACACCATCCATTTACCTGCAAATGCCAAGGTTTTATTCTCTTTTATTGCTGAGTAACATTTCATTGTGTATATATGCTACATTTTTTTTATCCATTCATCCACTGAAGGGCATCTAGGTTGGTTCCACAGTTTAGCTATTGTGAATTGTGCTGCTATAAACACTGATGTGGCTGTGTCCCTGTAGTATATTGTTTTTAAGTCCTTTTGTTATATAGTTCAAGGAGAAGGGTAGCTGAGTCAAATGGTGGTTCCATTCCCATATTTCCAAGGAATCTCTATACTGCTTTCCATATTGACTGCACCAATTTGCAGTCCCACCAGCAATTTATGAGTGTACCTTTTCCCCCTCATCTTCTCCACCCCTTATTGTTGTTTGTCTTCATAATAGCTGCCATTCTGACTGGAGTGAGATGTAGTTTTGATTTGCATTTTTCTGATTGCTAGAGGTGATGAAAATTTTTTCATATATTTGTTGATTGATTATATATCCTCTTCTGAGAAGTGTCTGTTCAGGTCCTTGGCCCATTTGTTGATTGTCAGTTTCTTTCTTCTTTTTTTTTTTTTCTCACTCTCTTAAAGAGTTTGAAATTGTATTTAATTGACTTATTATAGTACTAGGATTTGATACCTTGCTTATTACTTTTGGTTTATCTATTATAATTTTTTTTGTTTTCTTAGTGGTAATTATTAGGCTTACTAAAATTGTATTTTAGTTACAAAAAGCTGTTTGAAAATGATATCATCTTAAAGTGATCATGAATATAAGAAAATTAATTTAAAAAGAAATGAATAATTGAGAAAATTTTATATTTCATTTCTCTCTATATTTTGAATATTTTGATATTCTAGTTTACATTTTTGTATATTTGATCTCTCTTCACATATGGATATTGTTTTTATTGATTTGTCTTTTTTATTCTTCTTACTAAATATATGGATGATTTATGATGCCTCTAATATTAGAACATTTTGAATTTGTCCACATAATTACTTTTACCAATGAGTTTCATACCCTCCACATTTTCTACTTAATCATTGATGTCTCTTTCTTTTAGTTCAAAGAACTCCATTTAGCATTTATTCCAAGACAGGTCTGGTGGAGATATATTCTATCAGCTTTTATTTGGGAACATCTGCGTCTCATCTTCATTTCTAAAGAATAGCTTTACTAGATATATTCTTGGTTGTGTATTGTTTTCCCCTTTAGTATTGTTAAACTCTCAGGCTACTATCTTCTGGCCTATAAGACTTTCTTCTGAGAAGTCTATTGTATTGTGAATTGGGAAAACTTCATGTGCTATAGTTTTGTCTCTTGTAGTTTTGAGAATCTTCTTGTTATCCTTTATTTTTGATAATTTGATTATAAGATGACTTGATTAAAATAAATCTTATGGATGACTTTGACCTCCCTGTATCTGCATATTGTTTGTTTCTCTAGGTTTGGAGAGATTTTTTGTTTTTATTACATTTAATAAACTATATATCCATTTAATGTTCTCAAATTTCTCTTGAACCTCAATAACCTACACATGTGCATTTTTAATACTGTCTCAGGATTTCCACAAACTTTCTTTATTCCCCTTTCTTCTTTTTTTCTTTGTTCTCCTCTGACTCTGTATTTTTACATAGGCAGTCTTTAAGCCCCCTAATTCCTTTTTCCATCTGATCTATCCTGCTATTGATGCTTTCTATTGCGTTTTAAATTTCATTTCAAAAATTTGTGTTGATTGAATTTCAGTCCAGAAATTTGTGTTGTTAAATTGCTTCCAAGTATTTTTAAAGTTTCTTAGAGTTTGAATCACTTCTCTTTGCTTTCTTCAAGCTCATTGAGTTTCCTTGAAACAGCCATTTCTAATTCTCTGTGAGTTCTTACAGTAGTGATTACTATCTGCTCAATTTCTGGGGCCATATTTTAACTGTTTGCTGAAGCCATAGTTTCCTGAAATTTCTTAATGTTTGTCAGGATGTGATATAACATGGACATTGAAGGATTAGTTGTGTTTTTTTTCAATTTCCTAATTTTTCTTTCTTTGTTCCTATCCTCCCTGAAATTCTAAGAAGATTGCCTTTTTCTCCCTCTAAACCAATAGCACTTCCAGTATTTTAGCACCCAGATCTGAGTTTTTTGAGTCTGCTATTGGTATATCATCACTTTTCAGCTCTAGTGAACGGTGTCAGTCCAAGCTTATCCCACATCTACAGTTGGCGTATTGTTCAGAATGAACCACAGGAGGACCTAAGAGGTCTGGTCCATCACCACTACTGGGTCATTGTAGGCTTATAGGCCTTGTCAACAATCACTGGTCTGTAGGCAGGCATTTCTCAGAGCCAGGAAGAATCACCATAGATGGACAAGCAGCAGGTATCTATGTCACAGCTGTGGCCTCCAATGCTGCCAAGCTGTATCAGACCACAGTCTACCAAGAGCAGCACAGCATTGGAGAAGGACCTAATCCCATGCTTCTATGGACTGCCGACTGCTGAGATGAACCAACAGACCAAGACTGCTACAGCCAATCACAGGGACTGTGGCTGGAATAAAAGTCCCATAGTCTGAGGTTGTGTCTCTTCCCCTGGCTCTGAGGCTATTCCAGAAGTTCTGTATTCAGGCAAAACTGGGGATGGGACATGTTAGGATCTGCCCAGTGTTAGGTTTCACTAGCCTAGTATTAAGTGCCAGGGCAATCCCTGAACTTACTATATCATGCTGCCCGCAATGAATGGAGTCTTGCTGGAAATTATGCTGCCCAAGGCTAGAGTAGCATTGGTGAAGGGAGTCCCTTGGATACTTAGGCTGATACTAAACTGGGTTACACCTGAATTTCACAGTCATGGGAACTATACAGTCTCAAGGGCACAGTAAGGCCCACAGCAATACTGCAAAATAATGCAGGTGAAGGCATGAGTCTATCCCACCAGGGTGCAGGTCTCAGCCTGGTGCCAGTGAAGTTTTACAGCTATGTCTCCATGCACTGGCCTGACAGTAGCTATGCTGCCCAGGATGGAAGAATGGGTAGTGTAGACATCCCCTTGGCCACCAATACTGATGCTAACTTCAGCTGCAGAAAAGTCATATCACTTTAGGAAATGGCAGAATCTTAAGAAGGAGGGCTGTGTACCCCATGACTACTCCAAGGTAATCATGGGGTACACATGATATAGGCCAAAACATGGGTCTGATTCACCAGTGTGCAGGTCTCTGAATGATGCTGGGACAAATCTAGAGGCTCCATCTGTGAACTCTTGCATACCTATGGAGACTTTGGTTTCTATCTGGTGCTGGGGCTCACTATAGGTGGTCTAGAACCAAGCTCTAAGAGAAACTATTATACTAACTTTTGTTCTCTGCTTTAAAGAAGATGGAGTCTTGTTTCCTATTTTGCCACTCAAGTTTGGGGAAGGGGTAGTGGAGACAGTCTCTTTGTCCTCTGCCTAATGCAGGTCTAGCCACTGGTAGATAGAGGTAATGGGGCTCTGACTGGCACTACCCATGGTAACACTGGTACTGGGTTTCAAGTCTAAGGCCTGAACCCTCAAACAGGTGGCATCTCTCTCCACACAACTGGTTGAAGTTGGGGCAGGGGTCTTGTGGGCAACTTCTTGTGTTCTTCAGTTCTTATTAAACAGGCACCATGGGATCACCTCTAGTTTCTTTAGCTTTCATGAAGGAACATTTTGATGCATACATGTAGCTCTTCAATGTGTTGTGTCTGTGGGGAGATGAGTATTTCCCAGAGGAAAACGGACCCTATTCAGTTTTCATTCTGTTCCACCTCAAAAGGAAAATTTTAAAGTTTAATTAGATGAATGAAAAGAGAAGTACAACATACCCAAATTGATGAGCAGCAACAAAAACAATTATAAGATAAAAGTTTATGACAATGAACAGCTATGGGAAAAAAAAATCCTCAATTATGTATTGTAACTCTACATCAGAAGGAACCAGAAAAACAAGATTATACTAAGCACAAAGTTATTAGGAGAAAAAACTAACAGAGATCAGAGCAGAAATAAATGAGATAGACACTATAAAACAATAGAAATGATCAATGAAACTGTTTTTGAAAACATAAAAATAATCAACAAAACTTAAGCTAGACAAGCACTAAAAGAGAGAAGACTTAAATAAAATCAGAAATGAATAAGGAGATATTACAACTGATGTCATAGAAGTATAAAGCATTATAAAGCACTACTATGAACAACTTTATGCTGACAAATGCAATAATCTGAATGAAATGGGTAAATTTCTGGAAACACACAACCTGCCAAGATGAATTATGATGAAATATAAAATACAAACGAGCCAATATGGATAATGTGATTGAATCAGTTATGAGAAATCTCTAAGACATCTTCCCCACCCTCCACCCAACCAACACCCCCCCCCCCAAAAAAAAAAGACAGGACCTGGTGGCTTTACTGCTGATTTCTACCAAACATTTAAAGACAAATTAGTACTGATTCTTCTTAAAGTTTTTCAATAAATTGAAAAGGAGAGAATGCCTCCAAACTCATTCTACCAGGCTAGGTAGCATTGCCTTGCACAAAAGCCAGACAAGGAAACCACACTTAAAAAAAAATGACACCTCAGTATCTCTAATAAACATAGAAGCAAAAATCCTCAACAAAATACTACTAATCTTTATCCAAGAGCACACTGAAAGGGTTACACATTGGTTTTTTGCTTTAACTGGAGCATTATGGATACACATAAAGGTGGAATTCATTGTGATATATTCAAATGTGCACCTAGCATAATTTGATCAGTTTAAGTCTGCAATTTCCCCCTTTCCCTTCCTGCTTTCACTCCATTAATCCTCGTTTTTCTACTCCACTCTTCTCCCTTCTCTTTTCATGGGATTTAAAAAGATTTCATTCTTTTAAAATACAAGTTCATTTTGTTTAATTTCTTACTTATCTCTAGCTTCCAAAGTATGAGAGAAAACACTTGACTCTTGACTTTCTGAGTCTGTCTTTTTTCACTTAATATGATGCTCTCCAATTCCATCCATTTAACAGAAAATGGCGTAATTTAAATCTTCTTTATGACTGTGTAAAACTCTATAGTGTATATATACCACGTTTCCTTCATCCATTAGTTTGTTGAGTAGAACCTGGGCTCTTTTCATAGCCAGGATATTGTGAATTGTGCTGCTATCTACATTGGTATGGTTTTGGTTCTTTCGAATAAACACCAAGGAGTGGCATAGTTGGGTCAAGGATGGTTCCAGTTCTAATCTTTTAAAGAATATCCATACTGCTTTCCAAGTGGTTATATTGATTTGCAGTCCCACCAAAAATGTGGGAGTGTAGCTTTTCCCCCATATTCTCACCAGCATTTATTGTTATTTGCATTCTTTATGATTATCATTCTAACTGGAGAAAGGTGAAATCTCAGCAGTTTTGATTTGTTTTCCCTAATTGCTAAGGATGTTGAACATTTTTTCATGTATTTTTGGTGATTTGCATTTCCTTTGAGAAACATCTGTTTAGTTCACTTATCCATTTATTGACTATATTATTTGCTTGTTTGTGGAATTTTTTTTGAGTTCTTTATCTATTTGGCTTGTTACTCTCATGTTAGAAAAGTAGATGGAAAAGATTTTATGTCATTATGTGGCCTCTTTCTTCATCTCTTAATCATTTCTTTTGTTGTGCAGAAGCTTTTTAAATTGATGCTCTCCTACTTATGAATTCTTGGTTTTGTTTTTTGAACTTTGGGGTTTTGTTGGGGAAGTCAGTGCCTGTGCTCATATGTTGCAGTGTTGACCCTATGTTTTCTTCTACCAGTTGCAAATTTACTGGTCTTATTCCTAGGAAAAATAAATAAATGGAAGTAAGCAGAGTGGAGAAAGGAGACCATGGGAATGAAGACAGAAGGGAAAGTACTGGGAATTGACATGGAGAAAATTAAGTTATATTCATGTATAAATATGCCAAAATGAACCTCACTAGTATGTACAATTATAAAACAGTAATAAAAACATAAAAATAGATAAGGACTCAATAAGATTGGAACATTATTAAAACTGCTTTTTAAATTTTGTCCTTAAAATATTGAACTATAGCAAAAAAAAAAAGTAAAAACCACACATAATGATCAAGTGAGATTTATCTCTAGGATACAAAGATTGCTGAGCAAAAGAAAAATCTATAAATGTAATACACAATACTAACAGGATGAGGAATATAAATCAATCATCTCAATAGATGCTGAGAAAGTATTTGACAAAAATCAGCATTCTTTCATAATAAGAATTCTCAATAAAGTCAGTAGAAGGGCTATACCTCATCACAGGAAAGGCTCAGAATATGACAAGCTCAGAGCTAACACCTACGCAAGGGTAGAATAATGCATGCTTTCCCTACAACATCAGGGACAACACAGGATACCCAGTCTTGCCACTTCCCTTCAAGATGGTATCAAATTGGAAGTTCTAGACATATATTTAGGCATTAAAAAATTAAAAAAAATTTAAATCAAAAAGAAAGAAGAAAAAATTTTTTTCTCTTTACAGATGATATAATATTACATTGTATTTTTTCTGGAGCACTTGGGATCAAATCCATGACTTTCCCCATGCTAGGCAAGTACTCTACCACTGAGCTACACCCACAGTCCCTGATGACATGATTCTATATGTAGAAAGCCATAAAGACTCCACCAAAAATAACTGTTAGAATCAATAAATTAACTTAGTAAAGTTTCAAGGTACAAAATCTTTGTTCAAATATCAGTTGCATTTCTATAAAATGACAAAATGAAATTGTCTGAAAAGTACTTAGAAAACAATCAATAAGCAATAGTTCAAAAAGAATAAAATGTTGGTGAGATACTATAACCAAGAAGTGAGTGATATTTACACTTGAAATAACAAAACATTGATGACAAAAAATTGAAGAAGATACAAATACATCAAAATGTTTGTAATGACCTAGTGTAATCTACAGATTCAATAAAATCCCTATCAAAATTTCACTGATGTTTTCTCCTGAAATAGAAAAATTAATCCCAAATTTATGTGGAGCCAGGAAAAAAAAAAAACCAAATAGCTAGAACTATTGTAAGCAAGAAGATCAAACCTAGAAGCATCACGTTTTCTAATTTCAGATTATTTTATGGAGTTCATAGTTAAAATAGTATGGTGTTGGCATAAAAACATAGAGATAGATTCCAATGGAACAGAATAGAAATTCCTGAAATAAATCCATGCATATATGGCCCACTAATCTTTAACAAAGTTGTCAGTACACAGAAAAGAAAGACTAATGTAGTTTCTTCAATAAATGGTGATGAAAGAACTGAATGTCCACACTAAACAAAGGTGGGGGGACAGCTGAATGAATGAATTGGATCCTTATCTTACCCCAAACACAAATGCAACCCAACATGCATTAGAGATGTAGGTAATATCTGATAACATAAAACTCATAGGGGGAAAAAAAGGAGGGGAGGGAAAAGCTTCCTGATATTGGTCTTGGTAGGTAATGATATTTTATATTGGATTCCAACAGCAGACAGAAGAGCAAAAGTAAATAGATGAGACAGTGTCAAAGTAAAAAGCTTTTTTATAACAAAGGGAATAAACAAAATAGAAAATTTTATCCCCATACGGTGGGATAAAATACTTAAATACCATATGTTTAAAAAAGGGTTTAGGATCCAAAATATATAAGAAACTCATACAACTACATAGTGGAAAGGAAAATAACTCAATTTCCAAAATGGGTGAAGGAACTGAATATACATTTTCCCAAAGAAATCATACAATCATACAAAGGTCCAACAGGTATCAGGAAAGGAGCTCAACATCACTAACCATCAGAAATTGAGAAATTGAGAAACCCACAATGACATACATCCCCTATTTGTTGGCTTTTATCAAAAAGTCAGAAAATAATAAATGTTGGTAAGAATGTGAAGACAAGGACCTCTGTGCATTGTTAATGGGAAAGGAAAGAGTGTAGAGATTCCTCAAAAAGTTAAAAAGATCATGTGGTTCATTAATCTCACTTTTATAGATATATTTATTACACATATACATATAAATATACATGAATATTATAGTAATGTACATTGATGCATTTTTTCAACTTTAAGAAAAAAAAATTCTTCCATTTGCAATACTCTAGATGAACATGGAGGACATTATGTTAAGCTGTTACAGAACAAAGTTGTCATAGTGTATGAGAACATGCCCAAGATACACTGAGACTTTAGAAAGTAAGACAGAGACATCCAGTATTGCACAGAATGAAGTTTCCTGGAGAAAGGGTGGTTCCAAGTAGCAGCAGACCAGTAAAATCCTTGCTATTGGTCAGAAGCAAGGACATATATATGGGTTAAGCTGGGATATGCTGGTTTATCTTAAGCTCACATCAAAGAGTCAGCACATTCCTAGCACCAGGATCCAGATGCCAAGCTCCATAAACATTCTAATGGTTTAGTCTATTTGTCCTTTTACGGACACTATGCAGGAAAAAATCAGCTAGAATTACTCTGTGGCAATCATGGCAATTATGACTCAAGATGGCTGTAGTCATGTCAAGATGAATAAATACATAAGAGAAATAAGCCAGACACAGGAATAAAAGTTTGTCATCATCTCACTTTTATATATATAGGATCTTTTAAAATCTAGTTAATAGAAACAAATAGTAAAAGTGTGGTTATCAGAGATCAAGCATTGGAGAATTTGAGTGATACTCCTCAAAGGATAGAAAATATAAGTTATAAATTCTGGAGTCCTCCTGTATATCATTGTTAGGTTTAGATATTAGGCGTCCCCAAAAGCTCATGTGTAAGACAATACAAGATCAACCAGAGGCACATGATTGGGTTATGAGAGCCTTAATCCCCTAATTGGGATTAACTGAAGACAGGTAGAAAATGGCTGGAGGAGGTGGGCATTGAGTGCCTGCCTTTGGGGTATATATTTTGTATCTGGCAAGTGGATTCTTTCTCTGCTTCATGATCAAATGTGAGCTGCTTTCCTCAACCACACTTTTCTGCCATGATGTTCTGCCTCACCTCCAGCCCTGAAGAATGGAACTGGATCTCCATGGACTGAGATTTCTAAAACTGTATTCACCAAAATAAACTTTTCCTCTTCTAAAATTGTTCTGTTAAGTCTTTTAGCACCCAGTGAAAAAGCTGACTAAAACAATCATGGTGACTATAATTAATAATAATGTATTATATATATATATTTTATTATTGGTTGTTCAAAACATTACAAAGCTCTTGACATATCATATTTCATACATTTGATTCAAGTGGGTTATGAACTCCCATTTTTTACCCCCGTATTGTATTATATATTTGAAATTTACTAAATCTTAAGTATTCTACATACACACACACACACACACACACGATAATTTTATGGAGTGATATAGTTAATTGGCTTGATTGTGATAATCATTTTATACACCTTAAACTTTTACGATTCTTATTTGTCAATTATAAATGAATATAATGTAAAAAATATATTTATCAGTTTATGTTCAAGATATATCACTGCACATATTGTATAGAATTCTTATAGTAATATACTTCAATTTCATTCCTTGTGAATTTTGTGATCATGAAATTACACTTATGAGCATAATCATTCAAATATATTTTATTGATTAAGAGCTCTTAATATTTTAAATAGATTTAAGTAATAAGGACAAATCTTGCATATTTGCCCATGCGGTCATTCTCTGGTTCTCTGCTTTAGTTTGTATGTATTCATGTTTATATATGATATACTTTTCCTTCTGCCTGAAGGACTCCATGAATATTTCTTGCAGTTTGAATCTGCTGTTGATGAATTCTTATTTTTCTTTCTTTCTTTTTGAAATATAATTTCACATGGAATGGATATATACATCAATGGAATTTTTTCTAGTTACTTAAAAAATTTCACTTCATTGTCCTTTTGTTTGAATTGTTTCCGGCAAGAAATATGTTGTTATCCTGATGCTTGTTGTTTTTTTTTTTTAATATAATTTGTTTTGCTTTTTTCTGTAGCTGCCTTTCAGATTCTCTCTCTGTCCCTGGTTTTGCCACTTAATTGTGATAGACCTTTGTGTAGTGTTCCTCATGTTTCCGACATTTGATTTTTCTTGATGAATGGGCTCATCAAATTTGGAAAACTTGTCAGTTATTCTTTTTTAAAATATTTGTTCTCTTCTTCACCATTTTTGGATATTCCAATCACACATATATTAGTAATTTGATCTAGTCCCATTAATGTTCTTTTTTTTCCTTTTTCATTCTTTTTTTTTTTAATTTCACTTAGGGGAATTTATTCTTCTATGAACTCAAGTTCACCAGTCCCTTCTTCTGCATTGTATAAATAGCCCTGAGTCCCATCCAGTGTTTTGTGTTCCATTTTATTTTCTTTTTCATTGTAGACATATTTTTACACCCTAGGAGTTTGATTTGATTCTTTCTGCATTTGAGTGCTTCCGCTTAACTTTTTGATTATGTTGAATATAACAACTGTCTTAATGTCATTGTTTGCTAAATTTAATATCCATTAATCTTGCATTAATTTTGGTTGATTACTCTCCTTGTTAAGGATCATGCTTCCTGATTAGATGCTAGGCATTGAAAACATTCCCTTGTTGGGTGATGGGTATTTCTCTATTTATGTAAATATTCTTGATGTCTTTTTTTTTATGCTACACAGTTGACTTATTTGAAAATAGTTTGAACATTTGTATCTGGATCTTTTGATTTGTCAGGTGGGTTCAGAGCAATACTCAATCTAGGAGTAATTTTTCTCCACCTTCCTTAATACTCAACTCAATGTTCCATAAAAATTTCCATTTGAGCATGTGGGACTAGCTCTATTACCAGCCCAGCATGAAAGTCAGAGAGAGGAGTGTCAGGTAATATTCTGTCTGATCCTCTCAAAGGTATATTCTCTGGCTGTCGTGGTTTAGATCTGGAGTGTTCCTCAATGGCTCACGGTGTTGAACTTTTGGTCACAAGCCTGTGGCACTATCATGAGAGGGTGGAACTTTTAGGAGATGGGACCTGGTAGAATGAAGTTAGATCATTTGGAACAACCCTTGAAGGAGATATAGGGTCTCTTGACCCTTCCTCTCTCCCCTTGCTTCCCAGCCACAATGAAGTGAGCTGCTTTGCTCCAGTACATTCTACTGCTGTGATGTGTTGTGCCATCACAGACTCACAGCAATGGAGCCAACTGACCACCGCGTAGAACCTCTACCAGCCAAAATGAATCTTGCCTCCATGTAAGTGACTTATTTGTCCCAGTTATGGAAAAATCAGTAACACGCTGGGCTTTGGTAGTTCTCTCTCTCTCTCTCTCTCTCTCTCTCTCTCTCACACACACACACACACACACACACTCACTCACTCATTAATTTACTGCTGAACTCAAGGAGAACCCTCTATTTCAAAAATCTCTCTGTGCAGCTCTCCCTTCTCTGATTGCCAGCCCTAAGAACATGAAGGCCTTTCATTTCCCCCAAATTCTCAATTATATCTCCTCTTCATCTCAGGGAGTCTGCCAAGCTCCACTTCAGCTCCCTCTTCCTGTGCCAGTGCCTGAAAACTTTCTAAATAAAAATAATCTCAGGTGATGATATGATTAACCTTGTTTATTGCCTTACTGCTTGAAGTCTAGAGTCTTAAAACCATTGTTCCATGTTTTCATTTTATTATTTTGCTTGTATTTGTTAGTTTCCTGCAGGAGGATAAATTTGGTTTTGTTTAGTCTTGTCTTGGTCCTAAGTAGAAATGTGAGATTCATTTTTTAAAGTCATGCCCATGGACGTGTCTCTGAGTGGTCCTGCTTCAGTGCAAGTGAATGGATGCAATGGACCTGCCCAAATCCGTGTTCAACCAAGTCCAACTCCTGCTTCTGACTACTAATGAGTTGTTGGTTCTGAAGGAGAGATTCTTTCATCTGTTGGGTTTCCTCTTGGGGTCCGTCATTTCCCATTTCTGGATCTTATCAAGCCACAACCGCAGTTCTCTCCTAAGAAAGAATATCTAAAAATTGTCACTCTCTTTTCAAACTGTAGCCCTTCACAAACCGGCATTGTCATTATTACCTTTATCTGATTCAGTGTCACAGAAACATGAGTCTTAGACAAATCATCAATACAGTGCTTCAAAAAAGGCTAGCATCTGATAAATAATTCTCCTCCTCCCTCACCCACACACATTTTTAGGAAGACAAAATAGTTTCTGCAGTTTCCTGAAAAATGAAGTCACTGTAAAGATTATTGTAGTTTAAAAAGTAGTAAATATAGAACCAAAACTTTACATTCCCTGGTGTTTCATTTTTAATTCCTTTTCAGTACCAAGCTATGGTGCAGGCCTCCGCTTGGACAATTACATCTCAATGGAAATACTGAATGGACTTCTGTGGTGGGGACATAATTTGATTCCAAATGCCAAGTGCTATCTGTGGGGAGTCCATGGTGTTTCTTAACAGTGGTGGCTACCTGCAGTTCTCTCTCCCTCTCTCTTGGATCCCCTAGGATAACCATCCCAGGGCTCAGCTTCATGGGAACCCATTACAACATATTGACTCCCTGACCCAGTAATAGGGTTTCTTATTGTTCACTCAGCTTTCAATTTTAAAACCTGGGATTCAAGTGGTAAAACCCTTATCCAACTTTCTTTTTGTGAAAGAAAATTTTTGTGAAATGCAGAAAGTGGGGAATTAGCAAAAATGTGGGAAATTCCCAGACCCCAAAACAAGGTTCTGAGTAAACCAGGTATAGAACATAGCATACCTTACCTCTAGCAAAGTTAAAGACCATGGTCACCAAGGCAAGCTCTTCAAATAATATCATAGATGAAGGGCATTATCTGGGCCCCTATATAACATTTTCATAGGATTATATCCTGTGAAAAATTTTCTTTGGGTATCCTCATTATAAGGCCAATCAAGATGAAAATTCAATATAATTTTCTTTCCTTCTGTTCAGACTTCTCTCCCCAGTGCTTAGATCCAATAATTAAAAATGCCCTCCACTGTCAGGTGGACAAAAAAATGTTCTTTGTTGGAAAAACTGTGTGGATACCTTCAAAAGCATTAGTACTTTTGTTTTCTTATTTGATTATGTAATAGGGAATGATCATTTGGATCCATCCAGCACCAACATCCATTCCTCTTTCTAAATGCAGAAATGTGTGTGTGTGTGTGTGTGTGTGTGTGTGTGTGTGTGTGTGTGCTTGTGTATGCATGTTATTGATGTGAGAAGCAATGTCTTCTCATCACATGATGTCTCGGTGAGATGACCAATCAAATGACCCTGCCTCTACAGAGCTTAAAGTGTTACTAGCAGATTTCTTCCTTGAGATTTTCCCTTTTGCTGCCTTTTACAGTCAAAGGACAGTCATGTGACTCAAGCTTTTGCAATCAGACTCTCTCCCAGGACTATAAATCTTGAATGTGTTGAAGATAGATTTTAGAGGTCATTCTTTTTGGGTTGCATTAGATATAAAACTGGTGTTGTGGCAAAGTGTACCATTGTAATCAGAATTTACATGTGCATTATTGAAAACTAACTCTCATCTTACTTTCCTTTGAGAATGTGGGTCCAGAGATGCACCAAGAAAGTAGTGAAAAATATTTCAATTTTCTCTTGTTTTCTTCAGTTTTCTCCATTAAGTGATCACAAATGTCAGCAGGTTGTTGGAAATGGAACACCATCATATCTGAAGCACACATTCAAAAGTAAGAGTCCTCTGGGTCTGATTGATGATTACACTTATCAAATTAGACATTATTTACTGCAATAGTATATATAGTCAGCAGAATATATCTGGAACATATTCAATCTACTGACATACTTGTATAGTTTCTCTTGTTGGCTTCAGAGTCCTAATATCACTTTCTCATGATCCTCTGCTACATTAGCATCATTCTTAAATGAGAAAAGTCACATAATGTCTGCTGATACTGAAGATGCTGGTTTCTCTCACTTCTAATCCTGCAAATTTTCTGATAATCCTTTATTAAAACTCTTTTATTGTTTGTTAGCTAAAACAGGTTTCTGTTACTTACAACCAAAGAATAATAGTGATACCGATCCTCAGATCCTCATGCTACTCGGAGAAATTACTTAAGGTTAAGATTGAAATGTCCATTTGATGCATGATGAAATTGAAGTTTGGAAGTTTCAATCATTTAGCTTTCAATCATTGAAAACTAACTCTCATCTTACTTTCCTTTGAGAATGTGGGTCCAGAGATGCACCGAGATAGTAGTGAAAATATTTCAAGATGATATGGTAAGTTTATAATAAAGTTAGAATTTCAATTTATCCCTTGACTTGTAATTCTGTTCATTATATAGACTTAACTATTGTATACTTTTATAAAGTAAGGACATGAGAGATAAACACTTACTCTTTTAGTTTGGGATGTCACAGAGGCTTTCCCTGAAGCAAAGAATTAAATAGATGTAGTTTATTTGGAGTGAGATTCTTGGAAACCAGTGGGGGAGTGAAAAATCAGACTGAGAAGGAAAGACATTCAGAAGGTTCCATCTCAGATGATTTATCATTGTGCATATCTTCAACTTAATTGCCTGGAGAATTGTAATAGCCAGTGCTGTGGATTGACTTGTATTCCACCAAAATTCATATTTGGAAGGCTTAATCCCTATTTGTGATTGTATTTGAAGATAGGGATTTTAAAGAGTAATTGACATTAAGTGAGAACGTAAGAGTAAGCTATAAACCAACCTGATTTATGACCTTTTCAGAAGACAAAATTTGGACACAGGAGAGATTCCAGGAATACACATACATTAAAAAGTCCCAAAGAGAACACAGCAAGAAAGGAGGGTTTCTGCAAGTCATGGAGAAAGAGTGGCTTCCAGAGAAACCAAACCTACCAGCACCTTGATCTTAGGCTTCTAAACTCTGGAGCTATTAAAAACATCAGCTTCTGCTATTTAAACCACTAATCTCTGGTATTTTGGTATAGTTGCCCCAGCCACTAATAATGCCAGAGTAGAACAGGTACCACATGAGGAGTGAGGATGGCAAGGTGCACGTATCCATCCCATTGGTTCTCAAGAAATTGTACCTAGACCAGCAGCAGCCTTATTGCTTGGGAACTCAGTAGGGATGCAAATCTTCAGGCATACCCCAGACTTACTGGAATAGAAACTAGAAATGGTGATTTAGCAGGAATTCTCCAGGTGCATCTCTTTGATGCACTCTAAAATTTGAAAAACTGGTATTATTGATTCTCATCAACAATTGGTTGACGCCTGTTCCTGTAAGCATGAATCCCTCTGTACTTCCAACATGCCAGGCAGGTGAGCAGAGGGTGCTCCAAAGGCTAGAGGAAACCTCTAAGAGGTGCTGACTTTCATTTGGAAAGCAAGTTGCTCATGCAATGAAATAAGCCCAAGAGAATACAGGTGAGGTAGCACCTGCTAAACTAACTGTGACCATGATGATGGCAATACACAGGAATGCTACCATGCAATACTTGTAGTTGGCAGCACTGCTTTGCAATACCTTTATGGTTTCCCCTTTCTGTTAAAATTTCTGAGTGACTAAAGTTTGTGTTTCTATGTAGGTAGTAATATGTTTTGAGTGCAGCAGAGCAAGAGAGGGAAATTTTTGACTATTATATGTCAGGGTCTGAAATCAGAACCATGAATGTGCTTAATCTCTGCAATAATCCAGAAAAGTAAATACCAACTAGCATAACTTTGCAGTTGACAAAGTTGAGATATAAAGGAATTTGCTGAAGAAGAGTAAGTGGTAAAGCTAGGGCCTGACCAGATATACTTGTCCTATTCACTGTTGGAACCCCATAGGAGTTCACAGTAATTTCTCAACCATAATATATTTAGACATTTTGTTTTGAGAATGTATGGAAAAATCAAAATGTTAGTCTTCAGCAGGAAACTTCCACTTAATCAATTTGGGGAAAAAGCTGAGATTAAATTGCAACTAGTCAGGACCACTGGGATTTTCTGAAAAGGAAAAAAAAAGTATTACTATTACAAATGACTGTTCCTAGGAGACACCTAGTCTTCCCTAATAAATTCTGTTCAGTACAGCTTTCTTAAAAAGCCTGGGCATTAGGCCAATATTCTTAGCTGTGGTATTGCATTTTCTTATCTGTTCAGTTTAATTGTATATATAATGTTTTCTTAAAAAGAAAGGTACTCTTGCTACCATCCTAGCAATATGAGGAGTCCCTAAAAGGATTCTTGTGATGCCCAAATTGAAAAAAAAAATCAAATACTTACTGATACAAAGCTTTTGGACAGAGAGGGACGTGAAAGGTTTTTTTTTTGTTTTTTGTTTTGAGTGGGGAGAACTGTTCTAATGTCCACTGAACTCTCACTCAAGGATGAAATTCTGTTCCAGACTAATGGCAGACAATGACCTACCAGGACACCCAAACACATGAACTGTGAAGCAGCCATTGTAATAGTGAACCATACAAAATACATGTATGAAGATGTGAATTTGGTGTCAACATACCTTATATACAAACAGAGATATGATAAAATTGTGGTATAAAGGTAAAAAGGTATAAACTCCGACCTTCCTTATTTGGGTGCAATGGTAGTATGAATCTATTGTCCACCTACCTGGGGGCTAAGGGAGGGCACATCACTGGGGCCTATGAGTCAGAGACCAACCTGAGTATTAAGAATTGTAATGCAAAAAAAAGAGAGAGAGAGAGTTTATTCATAATGGCATAATTTAGCGCGAACATACTTTATATACAGAGTTATGAAAAATCGAGCTGTGAATGGATAATCATGAATATAATGCATTCCACTATTGTCATGTATGTAAGAAATAAATAAAAATAAACAAATAAATGAATGAAGGAAAAAAAGAAAGAAAGCAGCACACACAAAAAATGGATTTTTAAAAGAATTATGACCAGAATGTGGCCTTCGGAAAGAAGAACAGAGAATGACTTGTTGGTACTAGAGCCTATTGCCACCAAGCTACATCTTCCACATTAAAACTAGGAGAAATCTCCTAGAAGATAGGACCTTATACCTTCACCCTTTTACTTTGCTTTCATCGTGGGACAGATCACACAGGATTCATGTATCCCTGTCTCATTAATTGTATAGAACTAGCAGCTGTCCAAATAGTAATCTAGAGTTCTCTAAAGATCAATAAATAAAACACTTCCTGACAAACTCTCTTTCTCGGTAGTTGTCCTTGTGAAAAACAGACCAAAGGCAAATAAACCCTTGCAATCAGAGGTTTTTATTTATTTACAACCATGGTTTGTGTTTTCTGTCTGTGGTTTCTTAAAGGGGATGGGATAACTCTGGGGGGAAGAGTCACTTGGTTTCTCAGGAATCCCCTTTTTATCTCCCGTTAAAGAGCTCTGCTTCCTTTCCTAGGGTCCTCCTTAAGATTCCACAGAGCCAGTATTTTAAACTCTGACTTTCCTTATTTGGGTGAAATGGTAGTATGAATCTATGTCCAGCTACCTGGGGGGCTGAGAGAGGGCAGATCACTGGGGCCTATGAGTTAGAGACCAACCTGGGCATCATACAAAGACACTCATCTCCAACAAACAAACAAACAAACAAATGAGCAAGCCTCCCCCAATTGTCCCCAAAAGTAGTGTTCTCTTAAACCTGTTCTTCAAAATTAATGCATATCTATTGAACTTTATTGCATGATGTGGTATCATACACAATAAAAAGTATTTATATAGCTATAAATATACTTCTTACATATCTCCCTCAGTGATTGGATCCTGTTGGCCTATGATTCTAGAACCAATAATTTTATCAGCTAGGGCTTCAACGTTGCATTTTTCCTTCCTAAAATTGTTTTCTGTTATCCTAAATTCTTATTCTTGTTTTATTAAGCCTCAATGCCACCTTAATGAATTTTGTGAATTACTGGGGACTCATATTTATTCATCTGCCCATCCACTGACTGTTAGAAACACAGAGTTTGTATCCCACTTCAATAGTTTTCCAACCTTAATATTTACTCATGCTAGTTATTCTCTCACATCTAGATGTTAACTTTGGCACACTATTGTAATATGTGTATATGCCATAATTTATGTAACTCATCCTCTAATACTGAAGATTTACTTTATTTCCAACTCAGTAAATATCATTTCACAGTCTTCCTCATTTCACATCTGTCATGCTTTCTTTGGAATAAACTTCTAGTGGCTGAATAGTTGGGTTGAAAGTTATCCTCATTTGAAGACTTCTAATACATACTGATGATGGTAAGGGACACTAAATTATATTCTCTGTAATAGCATATGTGAGTTTTTTTTATTCCCTTTATCCTTGGTGTTATCATTCTTTCTCCTCTATCACTTCCTAGACAAAATTATGCCCTTGTCCTGACTGAGTCTTTGGCATAAAATGGGGATTCTAGAGAAGAAAAATAACTAAAAGAGAAATAATAAATAAAGGCACACACAGTTGTGTTTTTCTTCATTAACCTTATAAATTACATTCTTCAGCATTGATGAAAATATATTTTCTTCTGTCCAACTCAATTTAGTCTGTGAACCATTATCTCATTCTTCAGACTGCCATTAGTCTTTTGTTGAATAGAAGTTGTAACTCATATGGCAAACGTAACATGCATGCTCAGGAAGATTTAACAGTCATTTATCAAAACTGTGTTAAGCATAGGACTATGACTGGCACTGGGCAGGACTGAAGAAGGAATGGCTATGGCATGGTCCCTGTGTACCAGGGACCACTTAGTAAAAGCCTGTGGCTAGGGCCAAAGACCCACTTGATGTGCTAAGGATATAATAAAGTACAAAATTCAGCAACAAAACAGAAGATTAACAGCAATCATAAAATAACAAAAGTGCCATTTTAGTAATATAACCATGATTCTTGAAATTAACCCTTTTGAAGACTCATGATATGCCAGTGCTATATTCAGTGCTTTATGTACCTTACTCCATTCAGTCTTCACCCTATCACCATGAAGGAGATACTCCTGTAGATGTGGGAATTGGGAAACAAGAGGTGCTAAACAGACTGCCTGAAAATATTGGGATTGTGTTGCTGGAGAATAATGGAAACATTGAGAAGATCATTTGGAAAGGTAGGGTATGTGATTTGGGGGAAGGATTAAGTTCTCAACATACAGAGCCTGGTATTAGGGATTGTCCAGGCAGGGAGCAAAGCCTGAGCAAAAGTGCTACAGAGAGACAGGGCCAATCATGTGTGAGGAGACAAGATGGAAGGGCCAAAGCAAGGGTGTGGAGGAAGGAAAAGGAGTCTGGGAGTGGTACGGAAGCCTAGAATGTAGACACAGGTGTTTGGATGTTATTCAGTTGTCATTGAAAAGTGCATTTCTATTTTTTTATTTTTGTACTTGGGATTGAACCCAGGAGTACTCTATCACTGAGCTACATCCCCAGCCCTTTGTGTTTCTTATTTTTAAAAAAAGGTCTCACTAAGTTGGAACTTCAATCCTCCTGCCTCAGTCTCCAGAGTCTCTGGGACTACAACATGCACATGCCACTTCAACTGGCACAAAAGGATACACCCTAAAGATCTTCAGAAGTTGAGAGATATGATCAGAGTATTAGAAGGTAAGTCTGATAACATCTAATGGAAAGAGACTCTTGCAATAGTTGAGAAGATGCTTTTGTACAGAGAGAAGACTTCAAGATATATTTATGTATCTAAGTTTGATACTTGAAATTTTCTGGGTAGAGATGGGACCCTGGAAGCAATAACAGCTTGAGTTTCACTGGTGCTTGTTCTTGATATTGGATCGTCCTCTGTTCTTAGGCTCTAACTTGCATACTCATGTGCAGAAGAAAAAGGATAGTTAAAAATATAATTAACTTTTATTTTCTTTCCCCTTCTTTTTCTTCTTATTTTTTAATTTGTTCTTTTCAGATGTACATGACAGTAGAATGTATTTTTGGCATATTATACATAAGTGGAGTATAACTTATTCTAATGGGGATCCTATTCTCATGGTTATATATGATGCAGAGTTACCCTGGTAGTGTATTCAAACGCAAGGATAACAAAGTTATGTCTGATGAATTCTACTGTCTTTCCCTTCTTATATACATATATATTTTAATTTCTCACTAAGTAGACTTGTTGTCTTTTGAAGGTAGGAGGGACTCTTATTTATTTATTTATTTTACTAACTGTACGATATTTTGCAAGTGCTTTTCCATAGTCAGAGATAAAGATAGAATGAGTGAACCACAGATGGAGCCAGGTCAGTGTCACACACTTCGATGCCTATGCCAGGATGCACATTTAGTACAACGTCTGGGTCTCTAGCAAACTCGAGCCAATGTCCATTAACAGGGATAACGTTGAGCACATTTAGAAATGCAAGCCTATTTACATTTATATTGGTGTCTATAATCATCTGTTGGGACTGAGCTCATCTTAATTTATTACGGCCTTTACCGCCTGCCAGGAAGCAATGATGTGCTTGAATTCCACTTGCATTTCTTAGCAGGAACCCAGCCTCAATCAATATTTTGGAGGGTGGGGGGTGACAGTTCTTTAGAAAGCTAGAGATCTGATTCTAGCTAATGTATTATGATCATTCATAATAGAACTATCATCAGGTCTCTGATGAAAGAATAAGCCAGCATCTGTTCTCTGTAGTTTGACTTGTATTTGGTTGTCCTGGATAGACAGAAGGCAGATAGCTCTGAGGACAGATTTCAGCCTCTAGAAATCACTCATGTAAATAGCACCAGAGTGGAATCTGGAGCTATCTTTTCCCTTCAGGACTCAGCTGCCAGTGAGCTGGGTAAGATTCACAGTGGTTCTTTTGGAAGATGGAAATAAGAGTTCTGTACACTAGGACCATGAAATCACCTGAAGACTAGCTTGCTATGAGAAAGGCCAAGAAAGTCATCTCAGTCAACTGAGATGCAAGTTTAAAGGACTTCCACCAGAGCAATCCTGTTAAGGTTCAGTCTGATCAAGGGATTGCCGGGGAGATTAACCTTCGAAACCATCACATTAAAATTTACCTATTTACTTTAAACTGTCAGCCTTTACAGCATTTTTATGAGGTCTTTTCTTTCTCTGTAGTCATTACTTTCAATATCTTCCCTGCTTTACCCATTTACTTTGATTTTTAAAGACCTTCACATCCCATAGAAAAATAGTTGGGGGGTAAGGAAGTGGGGTTCCATATAAGCAAAATGGAAAAATGAGGTATGTTAGTCAGCTTTAGATCACCATAAAGGAGTACTTGAGGCAATTAGTTTATGGTGGTAGCATGAGGCTGAGCACCCACAGCCAAGGAGCAGAGAAGAAAAGGAAGAGGCCAGTCCCATTCAAGGGCACATCCCAGTGACCCAATGGTCTACCACTAGACCCCACCTTCTAAAGGCCCAACCCCTCCCAATAGGATCTCTGAGGGGCCAACTATTTATCACATGGACTCTGGGGACACCTATCTAAACCTTAGCTGAGGTTACTTTTCTGCACTTGTTCTTTGCTTTCTTGTGTCTTAGCACATTGTCTGAAACCTTGAATATGAATGGCAGGCAGGGGCCAAGTGGACTTGACCTCTGCATTAATAATAGCTGGTGATGGTTATCTCTGTTTCATCTGTACATTCAACAAACACTGTTTAAGGGTGTTGTCCAAAACAGAAAAATGTGAAAGAGAGAGAGAGAGAGCGAGCGAGCGAGAGAGAGAGAGAGAGAGAGATTGTCAATTAGGCAGACCTCTGCTATAAAAATGTATGAAAAAAACTTCCACTTTCTCTTAACTTCTAGCCATTGTGTCCTCACATGTAAAATGGAAAGTGTAATAGTCCTGAGAGATTAAATGAATGAGGCGTTTAAAGTGCTCTGTGCAGGCCTATTGAATAAACAGAATCTATTATCATTAGAGAGGGTTGCACTTTGTAATATTGTGGAGCACACAGAGTTGAATTAGATAAGGCCATAGCCCACAGGAGGAATTCATGGACTAATTGGAGAAGGCAGCATCATGCAAATTCAGAGAAAAGCACATGTATTTAAATGGGGAACTGAGAATCTGAACATCATAGCGCTAATGATAATGTATGTGA
This sequence comes from Urocitellus parryii, assembly GCF_045843805.1. NCBI lineage: Eukaryota > Metazoa > Chordata > Mammalia > Rodentia > Sciuridae > Urocitellus > Urocitellus parryii. Next base: position 140,718,419 of record NC_135531.1, on the reverse strand, counting down.
ATCTTGAAGGATGGCAAGAACCTGAGTAAAGGTAGAGGGTAGGATGGCAAATAACACAGAGTTTACATGTAATGTAGACACTGCTTTCCTCCAGCTGTCATCTACCCAACTTTCTCCAAAACAAATTATATCATGTGTCTCTGGGACAGTGAATTGTGTTCCGCATTCATCGTATTTCACACAGAGTATTTCTAGGCTCTGCATGTGACATCCTGAGACCTTCAGCCCTTGCCACCCCCACAAGCAGCCTGCCCTGGTGTTCCTTTTCCTTCTTTATCATTCTCTCCTCACCAATTTCTACACTAATATATTCATTTCTTGTAGAATTTGAGTCAACTGAAGAATGTGAATAAAGGAATTACCTTCAGTGGACCAGGTTGATCCTCAGACAGGACACACTTGATTCTGATACAGAGCCTTCCAGGTAGGTATCCTTGTATACTTACCTAAAAGGGCAGGCAACCAAGAAATGGAAGTGGAGGGGATTACTTTTTCTGTATAAGCCAGAATGGATAATGAACATAGTACCAAAGAGAACCTCAGCATCAGCTACTTAAAATAAACAAAATGTATTTTTTGCTCATTTTCCTTTGCATCCTTGGCTGTGTGGAAGCTAAATTTTACATTTCCCCCACACCCAGGTCAACAGAGAGTAAAACATTAATCTTTATCAGTTGACAAGGTGAGGCAAGGAGAAGGCACAGCTGATTGGCACCAACTCTTAAAGTATTCATCCAGAACTGACATTTTTTAAATTTCTTTACATATTTCCATATATAGAACAAGTCAAAGTCCCTATATCCCTCCAAGGGACAGAAACGCCCAAGCCTATAATATACACTTGTGAAGAACTTAAATCTATTTAGTGAAGAGATGGTGACAACCTTATTGCCCAAGGTCATCTAAAGGTGCCTTGTTCTAGACAATTTCTAAGCTTGTATACTCAGACACAGCACCTGTTGCCTTTTAGCTAGGAATCAGGTAACTCCCACTGAGATAGTAATTGATAATCTTTCCATTCATTTCCTCTCTCAAGGGTGTTTTCCTTAAAGGAATAAATATTTGATTTCTAATAGTGAAATTTCGACTCTACATGACATGAAGATGAAGGATTTAAGCCAAAGTTGTTTCAGTGGCTCTTTGGATTATATGAAGTAGGACTGTTTGTGGGAGATAATAGATACTGGGCTTTGAAATGACAAAGGATTCTTCTGGGGCTTTTGAGCCCTAATTTTTAAGTCTGTCTCAATTCCTGTTGAGGATGAGTCAGACTCTGTGTATTGGAAAATAGGGAGGCAGACTGGGAAACAACAGAAGCACTAGACATTGAGTTCTCCCCACAGTTTTGCCACCCACAGATTGATTGAACTTGGGTGTGTCCATTTCTGTTCCTGGTTTTACTTTTCCTCTCTGTCGGATGGAGCTATTGTGGGTGAAGTGCTTCTCAAACTTTAATGTTAGATGAATGCCTCAGGGATTTCATTAAAATGCAGGTTCAGAATCACTATTTCTAACATAGGGGCTGAGAGTTTGCATTTCCAATAACTTTCTGAATGGTGCTGAAGCTGTGGGTTCCCAGACCTTATTCTGGGTATCAAATCGTTTCTACCCACAGTCCCAATAGGAAAGAGAGAGTAACACATCATCTCAAAATAGTATAAAAGCACAACTGATGTTTGTGCAAGAACTAGAGATGCCACAGAACATGGAAACAGTGGTTTATTTGCACACATGTATAGGGATGCAGATGTTAAATTATCACAGCTCGTGTGAGAAACACCAAAACCCATCAAATGTTACCTGCATAAAGGGGATCTCTTAATCTTAGGAGACATTAGAGAATTCCTTTATCCAAGGGCAGTCAGCTGTGGGCACAGGAAATAAATTATTTTTATCTGTAATCTTGAATACTTCATCTCACTCCATGATTGCTTTCTCCCTGCCTTCCCATCTTGTGAGTGCTGTTAGAAGCATGCAGGATTTGCTCTCCTGGATGAAATCAGCATCTGTTTGGAAGCTCCAGGGAACAAGGTGCAGGTGAAAGGAAGCCAAAGGCAGTGCCTTTGTCCTTGCTCAGTCCCCAACAGGCCAAAGGCAGTGAGTCATGGAAGGAAAAGTAAGTGGGTGGAGAAAGGATGCAATCTGCATCTGCAGCGGGCAGTGATTATGTTTTGTAAAAGAACACCTGAACACAGTGGCAGCCACCCTGCAGAAGGCAGGGGGTGGCCCTTCATAATAGGAGCTTAGGCAATTAAGCTGCCAGATTAAGGGAGTGGAGAGGGAAAGTGAACAAGGGAACATCCAGGAATGCCTTCTTCCTGTGGCTCCTTATAGGATTTAAATTGAAGCATGTTTACTCTGATGCCTAAAGATGATTATACTAAAAAGAGCCCTCAGGTGTAAATGAGAGAGCTGGCTTCTGGCACCCCTTTTCTCTGTGATGTGGACAAATCAATCCTTCTCTGACTCAATATTTCTAGCTATACAGTAACAAGGTTGAACACAATTTCTAGGATGGCTTCTCGGGGTACATGGGGAGATGTGGGTCAGAGGGTACAAACTCATAGTTATAAAATGAGTAAGTTCTGAAAATCTAATTTACAACATTCTGAAAACAGTTAATGACAGTGTATTGAATGCTTGAAATTTGCTATACTCATTATTTTCATCACACACACACGCAAAGAGGGCAGCTATGTGGAGTGATGGATATGTTAATTAGTTTGAGTGTGGTAATTATTTCAGAATATATATGTTTTAAATCATCACATTGTATAACTTAAATATACACATTTTTTTTTTTATTTGTCACTCATACCTGTATAAAGCTGAGGGGAAAAAGAGTCAGTGACTAAATTTTCATATCCAGTTGCAATCATCTTGCACTTTTAATCTCTAACAAGGAATATCCCTTCCATTTTGCCATGTCCACTTGCCACTTCTTGTAGATCATTAGGTTCAGGCAGCAAGCCTTCCTGTCCTTTCAGAGAGGAGACTCAGCTATCATTGTCCTCTGAGTGGTTGAAGCCATCATTGTTTCCTTCTTGGAATTTTGTGGCAGTCTCTTGGCCATCCTAGAGCCACTCCACATATCCTGATCCAGGTGCAGCCAGGGATATTGTCTATGATGTAAATGGGTGACCCCTCTCCTATTCACGTTGGCCTCCTATGTGTAAGATGAAATCTAAACTCCATACTTGGCTTACAAGATCCTTTACCCTTTGTCCTCTGTCAGCCCCTGCAGTCGTGTTTCTATTGTCATCCGTATTACTGTGTCCTGACTCTACCAGTTCATTCCTTGAATGCTCCAAGCTTGTTGGCACCTAGAATATTCTTCCCAAAGATCTTCACATGGAAAATTCATTCTCATTCATTTGTTGGTTCAAATGAAACCTCATGATCCAGAGCACTCTAGAACCACATGGTCCCAGGCACATCTTCCACATGAACTCTCACCCTTAAAAGTGGTTTGTTTTCTTACAGCCTGAATTGTCATCAGGCAACCCCTTAGTCACCCTTTGCATTCTGTGTCTCCTCTTCTCTATTCACCACATCCATGCACATCTCTGTTACCCAACAGCTGTGATTAAGACAGGGACTTTGTCTTATTCATTTCGTACCCTTTGTTCTAGTCAATTCTTTGACCACTGTGACCAAAAGACTTAACAAGAACAATTTTAGAGGAAAACATTATTTGGAGGCTCATGGTTTCAGAGGTCTAACTTCATAAATGGCTGTTTTCATTATTCTGAGCCTGAGGTGAGGCAGAACATGATTGTGGAAGAATGTGGTGGAGAAAAGTAGCTCAAAACATGGCCACCGGGAAGGGGGGAGAGAGAGAGAGAGAGAGAGAGAGAGAGAATGCTTCTCTTACAAGGAATAAAATATGAACCCCAAAGCCATGGACCCAGTGACCCACCTCCTCCTACCACATCCTATCTGTCTGCAGTTACCTCCAAATTACTCCATCAGAGGATTAATTTACTGATTAGGTGAAGGTTCTCATAAGCCAATCATTTTACCTCCAAACTTTCTTGCATTATCTCACAAATGAGCTTTTGGGGGACACCTCATATCTAAACCATAGCATCCCCAATATAAATGACTGAGAGTAGGTGCCCAGAGAAAAGATGTTGAATACATGAACAATGAAAGAAACATAAAGAAAGAATAAAAGGGTGACAGAGAGAAAGAAAGTGAGAGAAATATACATTATGGACAAAGGATAGTCCTAGAGTGATTCATTCTTACTCTTGTGATGTTACTTAATCATCACAACCACCTAAAGGAAATGGAAAAGCCTCTTGTCTCTGATTTGCATCTGAAGATCTCCAGTCTTCAAAACTATGGTCATTTGGACAGGTTTGAGCACTAGTAAATAGAATACAGTACCACCCTAAGGAGTCAATGTCAGCCACCCAAGGAGCAAGGAAAATTCCCAGAATATACACGGTGATAGAGAGGGGTCACCAGCTCCAGGATGCCGCTCTTACTCACTGGATGAGGCCTTACCCCTCTCCATCACAGCCTTCAGCTATAGCCTCAGGTTTGATCCCTATTTTTAAAGCCAACCCATTTGAGAGGAGTAAGGCTTATATCTCTTCTCAGTCCTTTACATCTCTTTTCAAATATCATTGGAATCATTCATAGACATAGATAGATTTAAATACCCGTTGAAAGATGCAGTGTGGTCAACGGAGCAGATCCTGAAAGAGACCATAAGCAGGACTTTTCAACTCTGGCTGCACCTTAGAGCCACTAAGGTTTAAAATATATATTCATGTCCAAGACCACACCAAGTTTCCAACTCAATTGGTCTCTGGGGAATCTGAATATAGATGTTTGCTAAATGCTCCTGAGGTGGTTATATTGTAGAATGAGAGTTGTGGCAACAAGTACAAAGGGCTCCAGGAAGATTAGAGAGAAGGGCGTGGGAGGAGAGAGGAAGAGAATGCTTGTTCTGAGGATCCTTCCTCATTATCAGGCATTTTGCAATTACATTGATCAGGCTGTTGGCAATTGCTGAAATCCAGCTACACACAAGGTGTGGGAATCAGAGCTATGGGAAACAGGGACAGATATGTTTCATAGGCCTCTGACTCTGGGGACTTCACAAAAGATGCACGATATGGGCTGCCGGCTTTGATAAAGTATCAAATAAATCATGTCAGTTGATTGCAAGATTTCTCAACTTCAGCATAATTTTTGGTTGGTTGAGAACCGTATATATCATAAAATCTTTTTATTTTATTTTTTTAAATGCATGACAGCTGAATCCATTAAAATTCTTATTATACACATAGAGCACAATTTTTCATATCTTTGTATATGAAGTATATTCACGCCAATTCATGTCTTTATACATGTACTTTGAGGTTTTTTTGCATTACATTTCTTATTACACACATATATCATAATTTTTCATATCTCTGTGTGTATATAAGGTATGTTGACACCCAATTTGTGTCTTCATACATGTACTTTGGAAAATGATGTCCATCACATTCCACCGCCCTTGCTAATCTCCTGCCCCCTCCTTTTCCTCCCACCTTTCTTATCTAGAATTCATCTATTCCTCCCATGCTCCCCCTCCCTACCCCACTATGAGTCAGCATCCTTATATCAGACGAAAACATCGGGGATTGGCTAACTTCACTTAGCATTAAAAAAACAAATAACCCAATCAACAAATGAGCCAAGGACCTGAACAGACACTTCTCAGAAGAGGATATACAATCAATCAACAAATATATGAAAAATGCTCATCATCTCTAGCAATTAGAGAAATTCAAATCAAAACCACTCTAAGATATTATCTCACTCCAGTCAGAATGGCAGCTATTATAAAGACAAAGAACAATAAGTGTTGGTGAGGATGTGGGGAAAAAGGTACACTCCTACATTTCTGTTGGGACTGCAAATTGGTGCAGCCAACATGGAAAGCACTATGGAGAGTCCTTGGAAATCTGGGAATGGAACCACCCTATGACCCAGCTATCCCTCTCCTCAGACTATACCCAAAGGACTTAAAAACAGCATATTACAGGGACATAGCCACATCAATTTTTATAGCAGCACAATTCACAATAGCTAAACTGTGGAGCCAACCTAGATGCCATTCAGTGGATGAATAGATAAAAAAATGTGGCATATATACACAATGGAATTTTGTTCAGTGATATATCATAAAATCTTTAACAGCATTCCTGTCCTTTATCCACTAGATGCCAGTAACTCCCCCTGCCAGTAGCGACAGACAAAAAATGTCCCCAGATATTATCTAATGTCCTTTATAGGTAGCCCTCCCCAACCCCTGCTCAAAAACTCTGTGGTCATAGGGATCATACAAAGTTCCTGTGGACATCTTAACAAGATCCAGGGTTGATTGTACTCCTTGGTATTATGTGAGGAGATTGTGCTAAGAAAATTTCCTTCACTGTAATAAAATCCCTACAATAACCAGATAATCAACTTAAAAGAAAATAAGGTTTATTTTGGATCATGGTTTCAGTCCCATGGCTGGTTGGCTTTATTGCTTTTGGCCTGTAGCGAGGCAGTATACTGTGATAGGGAGCATGGGGTAGAGCAAAGCTATTCACAGAATGGTAGTTGGGAATCAGAGAGAAAGAAAGAGAACATATCTTGGTCCCACTAACTCCTTTAAGGGCCTGCTCCAAAGACCTAACTTCCTTCCATAGGCCTTACCTGCTAATCATCCCACCACTTTCCAATAGTTCCATGGATTGGGGACCAAGTCCTCATCATATGAGTCTCAGATCCAAATTAGAGCAAAAACTTATATTTTATGTGTTTCTGGGACAGAATCTCACAACTCAATGCAGGGCCCTTGAGGTGGTAGACCTTCCAGTGGGAGATACCTGAATGGATTCTTGTAGGGATTGTACACCCATCACTTTGACCTTGGAAGCTAGCCTAGTTTCCAAGATTAGGGTGACTGACAGTTCAAACTCAGTACAAGATTGCCTTCCCTTCAGTTTACAGCTGAACCGCCTGCAAATGTGTTCCATAAAGAGACCCCCAGATAAGGATAAGAGTGAGTGGAAGAAGTTTTGGGGGTTATCACAGCTTTCACTGAGTGAAGGACCTCCTTCAAGTTAGAGGAGTAAACAATCATGAGCTCCATGTCTTTTACCAATACTCTGGGAGAAGCACCTGATGCATTAAAGGAAAGGGCCATTGACCACAATATGAGTTAATTATCATCTGAACCTCAGTTACTTACTTTCCTATCAACTGGATGGAGTGAGACCCAAAAGGCCCCATGGAGGGATTGTGCTTAAAAATACTATGGCAAGGATAAGTGGAACTAACTACTTATTGCAATGCTGCATATCAGGAGGTGGGATGGAGGCAATACCAAGGCACTGAGACCCATAAAGGTCTTGTCCCCAATTTTTTTCTTTTGTTTTTGGAATGCATGAGTTCCAGAAAATTTATGATTCAAAGGAATAATAAAGCAACAGAGAGAAGGATTAAAATTCAAGCCAGTGGGGACTCAGGGCTTGATTTGATTTGTTCTAAGAAAATAAAGATACTTATTATCTCTTGTACATGGATAATATAGAATAATTCATTCTGGTTGTTATAATAATGTTCCTACTTTCATAAATTTATTCTAATGAAATAAACACAATTGTATGAAAAGGTTAGCTATCAGGGTGTTCATTTTACCACTTTACTATAGTGAAACATTGAAAAAGATGTAGATATTAATAGAGTGCTGGTTAAATACATTTTAGTTTATTTACACAAGGTGGTATGTAAACAATGAAGATGGTAGTGTGAAATATCTTTAGTTTCTAAGAGGAAGTTAATATATATTTTAAATGAAAAAGAGGTTTCAATTTAAAAAAAATAAAATGGAACTAGGTAGATACATATTAATTAAGTCTGGAACACACATTCTAAGAGGTTGTAACAGTACACATTTTTTGGTGATTTATTTAATTTTCATCTTTTTTTGCTTGCATGTTTAAATTATGACTTCTCTGCAATAATTGTGATGCTTACCAAAATGCAATTTTAAAAATTAAAAACAAGAGCAAAGGTATTCAATAGAAAAGAACAAACCTCACTGTAGTAGTGAACAATATTGAAAAAATGTGGATTTAATTTGTCCTTGACAATTAATGACAATTATGTCCCATCTCTCACCCCCCTTATTTTTATGAAATGGCCATGTTGATAGATCAGTAAAGGGTTCTTAGACCCCTTCTAAAACCAGACTTCCCACCAAGGTCAGTCTGAGCTGACTAAGGCAAACTGTTTTCTATTTGGAAGGTTGCCTCTGTAACTCAAAGAAGAAGAATAGCAAGAAGCACATCTCCCCAAAGTTCCAATCTGCATCGCTTTCTTTGAAACTCCAAGAGCATTTATTTTTGTACCATGTAATTTAGTGCTGGATTTTAGAACATTTTATATTATTCGCTTATACTTTCTAAGTCTTTCCTCAAGCTAGATGGAACTTCAAATCCAGGGTTCTTTTTCTGTATCATTTTTGTGTTGTTATTCTTTTTCTTGTTGAAAGACCCCAGCCCAACAACCTCAGGCCTAGTTGCAAAACCACTGAGGCATGTCACAAACCTATGCAGGCACCAGAGGTGTTTTTCAGACAATCAGTTAGGTGTAACCGGTTGAGAAAGCACAAAGGACCAGGTCCTAAGGCATGCCTGAATGAGCAGCAACAGGAGGACCAGAGTGCTAACATGTAACTTTTATGTGGCTTTTCCAGTAACATAAAGTGAAAAACAACTTTGCCCTTTAGGTAGCCTATATGCTGGGTTTAAAATTAACTAATAAGAAACCTATTGTTTGCCGTGCTTGAAAACTGCCCCTTTACCCTATAAAAATCTCTGTATCCCCAAGCCCGGTGTGCCAGCTCACCAAAGCTCCGGCTGAGGTTCTGCTGGGCACCCGCAGGCGCCTGTGTCCCCCAATAAATCCCTCGTGCTTTTTGCAGCCAGTGTTTCGTGTGATTCTCCTTGGACAGGGAAACGGGGGTCTTTTCATTTGGAGGTTCCACCGAGATAAATATCAGCCCCTCCCCCATCCCGTCCGGATCCCTGCCCAAGGACTACCTGGTATCACTGGGAGGTAAGCTGGCCAGCTCATGTCGTGTCTGTTGTGTCGTCTGGTGTCACTTTTATGTCTGTAATGTTTGCAACTCTTGGCTGATACTTTGTTTCTATGCGCTGCATCTGTACGATTACGCGTAGTCGCTCTGTATTCTGGGCAGCTTGAGAAGGAGTTGAGGAACTCGGACTTCTCCCCTGCCACCCTGGGAGACGTCCCAGGGATTTTTGTAGGCAACGGTGGAGCTCCCGCTCCATCTAAGCCATCTGTAGGCAACGGTGGAGCTCCCGCTCCATCTAAGCCATCTGTATCTGTAGGCAACGGTGGAACTTTCGCTCTACCAAAGCCATCTGTTTGGAAGTTGCGCAGCGCTCTTTCTCTTTGGTCTGATTTGCAGTGTTAGTGTGGTTATTATGTTATTGTTTCTGTCTCTGTATTCAATCCCTTCAAACTAACATGGGGCAATCAATTACGATCCCTTTGAGTCTCACCCTCGACCATTGGCAAGAGAACTAATCTCCCAATCTGGTGTTGTCAGACCCAATCTGAGGGGGATGCTCCCCCAATTCGCTTGTCTGAAGGGAAGGCCCCAGTCGGCTTGGGGCCAGCACCCACTTTCATTGTTTCAGTTTGAATCTGGAAAGGGAATCTATGTCTTTGTGGGTGTCTCCGTGTGTCTCTGTTAAGTGTGATGGCATTGTTTTAGTTTGACCAATGCAGAGTCCCAAATTCCAATCTGCCTTAGGGGTGTGGAGATAACTTTAGCTAGATTTTAACCTAAATTGTGAGCAAGATTAGGGAAGCAGTGTTTTCTTTTCTTCCTGTAGTTGGCCTGAGTGCACCTGCTGCAATTAAGAAATGCCTGCTGGGGATCAAAGAACTTTGATATCTCGATTTAACTTTTCTCAAAACCCTGTCCTCATTATTAAATTAGCATTAATTGGCTTCGGGGATGGGAGCCAAACTTTCAGTCATAAATTCTGTCCCAGACTGAGATTCTACACTGAGGTAAGTGCATGCACCCCATGTCTGTTTGAGGTGCATCTTTCTCTCTCTTTCTTTTTGGAGGATAAGGTGGGCACCCGTCGGCTACTTAAACGCAATTAGTGCAGCCGCCACTCTACAAGACTCGGGTGAGAGGTTTCTCGGCCTAGGCAGCTCTCAATCACCTGTTCAGTACAGAGCAGGCATGTTGGGTTCTGCCAAAGCCGTTTCCAACTTTTCTGTCTGGGCCTGGAGAGCAATTGGCGTGAGTACACAGTGTCTGGAATCCCGATCTGCCTTGGATGCGTGGAGGTGGAGGAAAGAGTTTGGAACAACTGAGGAATTCCGGTCTGGGCTACTCTCAGACGAATTCTTAAGGTTCCTTTCTCTTGAGCCCCCTTCCGACAGCCCCCAGGGGTATCTAGGGTGATCGGTAGATGAATGGCACTGAGGGAAAGCCCCAATCACATTTGCCTCCGTATGGGCCATGCAACACTCCCAACCCCGCATCCATTCCTCCTGGATGCTCCCCTTCCTTCGCAGGTCAGAAATGTTAGCAATTCAGGTTGTAGGACTAAGAAAGACATGAGATAATTAGTAAAATCTGCCCAGGTTCTCTAAGGTACATAGGTAACTTTCAATAGTCTGTTTTAGCCACTAATAAGAGTCATGATTAAATGGAAGTTCAAAACCTAGGAGAGATTTTTTTCCTTATCTGGTCTGTTTTAAGGTTATTATAGATTGTTTCTTGGGGATAATCTAAGTTAAATGTGTGTCTAACAAAAATTAATTTTTTTATTGTAACAATCTGGTATCTGAATGGGTTTCTAAAGTATTGCACTATCTTGCAGTTAAAAGTTAGGGTTAGGTAATTGTTTAGTTTGTGATTTCAGATAATTCATGCCAGAGAACTTAAATACTTAGAATAGAAAATTAAAAGAACTCTACTTCCAAGCTGGCAAGTGACTCCCAATCATTCAGTTTTATTTTTTTATCAGTTTTTGAATTGGGTAGCCTAAGGAGATTTCACTAGGTATACAGTGCATTGATTTAGGTAAAGATAGTAAATTATGATTTGGTATCTGTTTCTCTCTGTGTAAAATTTTAAAAAAAGTGTTAAATTAAAACGTTGGTCTGGCTTATTGGAATGACATTAATTAGCAACAGTCTTGGAAATTTTCAAAGCTTAATTTTGATATACATGGTGGTGTGTGGTTCTCTTTTAAAATTTTTCAGGCGATTTAATGTAACTTAATATTACTTTAAAAACTTCAGAACAAAGAAAGTAGCTTAATGATCCTGAAGAAACTCCTTCTGATGGTGTCTTTTATATTATCAAGAAAGATCCTATTTTCAGTTTTGTGTGAGCAAATTTTTCTAGTGTAAAAAGATAAATTGTGACTTATGGTTAAAATACCTTAGGCATAAAGTTTCTGCTCAGAATTCCGGTTTTCCCAGTTCCTTCCAGACCTCAGCCAGGGTTTAAGCTGATATGCAAACAGAAGCAGCTTGGAGCTCAGGCCCAAGGGGAAAAAAAAGGGGTAAAAGTGTCTTTTTATGGGAACTCAAACCAGATTAAACCAAAGAGTAAATTGTATGGCATTTACTAATTACTGGCCGGTCAATTTTTCTAGGACCTTTTTGCCTTTTCTTAGATTCTATATTTTTTTTGAGCTCATGATTTTGTTCCTACAGACAAGTTAATGTTTTTCTGATAAGTTCTATTTTTGATCAACTGGAGTTTTTTGAAACATTGCAATGGAGATCTCATCTGCGAAAAGCTACAAGGCCTTCACTATTATGTGTGCACACTCTTGTTATGTGTTGTATGTCGGTATGTCTGTATGTGTGTATGTCCATATATCCTGCAGTGATATGACAAATTGACAAATGAGGAGCGCTCATGAAAAAAATTTAAAAATGGATCCAAATATCTTTGATTCACGTGATTCAAATGGTTCAATTTAAATTGGGTAAACAGATGAAAGTAAAGATGTCTTTAAAATTAAGCTTATAAGTTTTCCTAGGTGTTCAAAAAGGCCCTAATAAAATGTTGATGTCTACGAAATAATCTGCTTAGATTAAAAGGTTTACAGGTATTGTTTCAAAATGTGAACAAAAGGAGGTTAACAGATAAAAAAAAAAAACTAAAAGGTTCTAGATTTCTGGATAAGAGTCTATATGGTTAAATAATTAAAAAGTTTAAGTAAATGATATAAAAAAGGTCTGTGTAAGTTTTTGAGCAAGTAATCTTAAAGAAATTAAACAACTGGTTAAACAAGTGCTGTTGTTTTAGAGAATTGTGCTATGTTATTTCTTAAAAAGCTAAACTTGGTTAATATAAAAACATCAATGTAATTGGTGCCATTAATGTGTTCATATCTTCCAGGTATACAAGTCTGTAAGGCAGAAGCTTTAGAAAGAGCATTATATCAAACTGGTGTTCTAAAATTGTATGGTAATTTTAGGCTTAAAAGAAAAACATGTTGAAAATTTATTTATACCATTTGTGTTCTATAACTGTACTTATTATCAATGAGTTATGTAAAGTTCCATACATTTAAATGTATTTTTAAGTTAATGAGAGCCTGATCTATGTAAAGGTTTTATTGCAAAACACGAAAGTACTTTGCTACTTTTCTACAAAAAGTTAAAAGCTTTCAGCCTTTCTTTAATTCATGTTTTAGATGTGATATTATGTTGTGTTAGCTAATATTCACGTAAATTTGAGCAACAATTTATGTAGGCTTTGTAAAATGATGTCTACAAAGCAAAGATCAGCTTCAGAACTATAATATTTAAGACTTATGATGAGCCCCGCCTTACTTGAGATAAGGCTCTATGTCCCATCTCATGTGAAAGTGACTATGAAAGAAGTAGGCCAGATTTCAGTGCATTTAAGGTTGTGTCCAAAAGTCGGTTTTTGTCACGATTGCCAGGACCTCAAACAGGGGATTATAATGTATAACTCTGCCAGAATTCAAGGTAGCTATTACATAAACCAAATATGTTTTTATCCTAGTTAGTTTTGTTTTGTAGTTTGCTTTTAGATGGTCTAAGGATTGCCTGTTAATGTTTTAAAGAGGTACTGCTTTAAGAACTCACAACTTGGGTTAATTTAAGATAATGAGTTAGCACCTACAGGAAAGAGATAGACATTAAGGCCCAGTACTCTTAATACAAGGCTGTTAAAGTTTATTTGCTGGATGTTTAAGATTAAGTTTTAAAATTAAAGTTAAATTAAAAAGGGCCAAGAAAACCAATATTTGGCTCTTGCCCTCTGAGTCAGTCTGAATCAGGGGATAGGGAACTTCTCCAAAGAGCTCTGAAACTCTAGGCCACATAACCTCCTGATCAGGGAGATTAATGAGACCAGTGGAGGACAGAAGCCAATCAGTGCATTTGCTGTAAAGAGGAGGGTCATCAAAGAAGGGAGACATCCCTGATGCTTCTGAGGGAAGCCACGTGGTCAAGCAAGGCCTGGACCCATCCTAGCGCAAATGGCACTAGCAGAACTGAGAAGCTGCTGTGAAGTTCCCGAGGACTCCCAGGAGAGATTCAGCTGACTGTTAAATAGGTAGTAACAGAAGTCAGTTTGACTTACTTCATCTTAAACACTTAGCAAAGACAGTTGAAGAGCCAAAACACAGCTATTCCTGGACATTTTAAATGATAATAATAGTTAAATGTAACTTCCAAAAATAAGTAAACTATAACTATCAAAAGGAACTGCCAGAATAGTTTTTAGTTTAAGGCCCACAGATATTTCTGACCTACACAGGTAGGCTTGGTGTTTGCTAGTATGGTTATCCAGCCCTAAGTAACAGAATTAGATTTCTCTATTAGACACAGGTCATACTAGTAAAAGGATTTTGCAAGATCAGATAATATTAAATTATTAAACTGTGTCTTAAGGGGAAGGACATCTGTAACCCTAAAAGTTAAATGATATGTTTACAATCCTGGTAACTGGAGGGAACTTATGTACAGTGACACGTTCCAGGTGCTGCAACACTTATTCAGTACTCATGGTTTTTGTTTCTCTCATAGAGGTACCCATCCCCAGATGACAACCTGTTTTTCCCCAACCAGACCTCAAATGGAACTGAAAAGGGAACTCATGTCCCCCCATGTCGTCGTTCCCCCTGTCATCGAGCCCCCTCATGTTCGACACCCCTTTTCAGCCTGAAGCAGCCAGAACGAGCCATCGCCCCTTTTCACTCCTTCTCCTTATGGCAATAAAGTTTCTAAAATTAGGGTAAACAAAGCCAGAATAGATGAGTAAATCAGGTCAGGTTGGATCTAGGAGGCCAATTTTAAGTAAGTTTGGAAAGTTAAAGACTGTCCCCTGAGGATTACTGTTTACCAAGATGTAGAGTCTGCCCAAATAGGCCCACAACTGAGGGAACCATGATTGGTTCCCAAGTTTCCAGACAAAGGGGGGAATGAAAGACCCCAGCCCAACAACCTCAGGCCTAGTTGCAAAACCACTGAGGCATGTCACAAACCTATGCAGGCACCAGAGGTGTTTTTCAGACAATCAGTTAGGTGTAACTGGTTGAGAAAGCACAAAGGACCAGGTCCTAAGGCATGCCTGAATGAGCAGCAACAGGAGGACCAGAGTGCTAACATGTAACTTTTATGTGGCTTTTCCAGTAACATAAAGTGAAAAACAACTTTGCCCTTTAGGTAGCCTATATGCTGGGTTTAAAATTAACTAATAAGAAACCTATTGTTTGCCGTGCTTGAAAACTGCCCCTTTACCCTATAAAAATCTCTGTATCCCCAAGCCCGGTGTGCCAGCTCACCAAAGCTCCGGCTGAGGTTCTGCTGGGCACCCGCAGGCGCCTGTGTCCCCCAATAAATCCCTCGTGCTTTTTGCAGCCAGTGTTTCGTGTGATTCTCCTTGGACAGGGAAACGGGGGTCTTTTCATTGTGATTATCAGTATTATCATTAACAGTATTGTTGATAGGTTAAGGGAGAGTCCCCTGGAGAGGCAGAGCAGGAGTTTTGATGAGGTTTGACTTTGAAGAATTCATTATCCAACTGCATTTCATGCACCTAAGAGGGAACACAAAATATTTCTTTCAGTTAATACACTAATACTAAAAGTATTAATGTATACATGAAACAATTGTTTTTTTATTCTTCCAAATAATTTTCACAAATATTGTCTTATTAGTTCTCACAAGGAACAATGAAATGAATCAGGTAAATAAGTAGGACTTTGCCCATTTTTATAGATGAGAGAAATACAGCACAGAGAAATCAAGTGATCATCTCAAAGACTTACAAAGAATCACTGTAGTACAGAAGCTGGAGTGTAGGTTTTGTGATTTCATAATTCAAGCTGTTTTCATATCATCACAAACCATACTTGCAACTCAACTTTGATATGTACTTATTCGTTTTAGGTTTTACAAGTCTTACAAACAATATTCCTCTCTTAAAATGTTCTCTCATATTTTGAAACTGTAGATTCTTTATGAGGCTGACCAGGGAGTTTAAAGGAAAAACAGATATTTGAATTCATCCTTTCCTGTGACTCTAACGAAGTACATACAAGAGGGTCATTGCTAGTTCAGTGTAATAAAAATCACTGCGTTTTTTTGTCTTTGTTTTTTACAAAAGCAATCCAATAATCTACCAACTACAAGGTAGTTCAGTAAAATCAGCAGGGGTATTGAACTCTTGATTTGATGCTCATGGGGCTGAAATTCACATTCCCCACCCACCCCTTCCAATAAGACTTTGGAAGAACTGGATTAGCAAAACAGGCTCTGGGGTCAGCTAGGAGGTCAGAATACACCAGGCAGAATGACTGGGTGCTACAGCAGAGGACCCTTGCCAGGAATGATCAAGTGCATGACCAAAGGCAGGAGCAAGGCAGTTTCGAAGCAATTTCAAGTGCAGGAATCATTCCCACTTGTAAGACTTCACCCAAGGATGCCAAACCTGAGAAAATCAGTCTTACCTTCTTCTTTGTGAAGAGTAGGAGAGACAGTGTGTTCATTTCAATCTTATTCAGTTTTAGGAAAACCCCAAAGCAATATAAGAGTTGATAGATGTTACCTATTAGGAACTCACTGGAGTGTTAAACCCATGTTTTACAGTGGCATGTGAGGCTGTACAGTATTAAGAAGGTTCTCTCTTCTCTCTTTGACTTTCCCTCTGCTCCAGCCACAATGACCTTGGATTTCCCAAGCATGTCTGGCTTTTGCACTTGCTGTTGCCTTTGCTTTGAGGTCCCTTCAGCAGATATCCACATGGTTCACCTCTCACTGACTTCAGCTTATCATGCACGTATTATCTCCTTGGTGAGAGCTTCCTAGTCTGTCTACTCCCTTCAAATGGCACCTACCTGACACTCCCTTGCTATATCTCACTGCATAACATTTATCACTATATAATACACTATGGCTGCTATTGTTTTGATCATATGCTTCCCCCCTCACTAATGTGTACACTTCATTCAAGCAAAGAGAATTGTCTATTTTGGTCACTTCTGTATTCACATGGCCTCCATGGCTGGTATAAAACTGTCATTCAATGTATACTGATGAATGAGTGAATAAATAAATCATTGGGCAGACAGAGGCCCAGAGAAATGAAGTGACCTTTTGAAGGGCAGGATGGAAGCTTCCTAGTAGAGAAGATTCGTTATGCATTGGAACCTAGGTCTCCCGAATTCCTGCTTTAGTTCACATCCCATTACCACCACAGGCAGCATTCCCGAATAAGGAATCCTGGTGCTATTAAATGGCTGTGCATGCAAAGATTCTAAAGGAGCATTTTACTTTAGCAAATTAGCATAGTCAGAGACAAAGGAAGAGGACAAAGTCAGTTCTCTACCTAGAATAGGCAATCCCTGCTGATTGGAATTTTACAATTTGAGTTTCTCATTCTACTCCTACAGAAGAACTCCTTTTGAATCAGGGAATCTGAAGTTTGCATGGTAATGAAAGAAAGCCCAGGAACTTTCCCTTCTGGTACAGAATCTCAATAGCTGTTTCACGAACAAAGGGAAACTTACCTACTTGTGCAGCATTCTCTATTCTTATGGATGTTTGCTTCATTCCTTGATACTCCTTTCACCTGAAAATCCCAACAACCTTATGAAACCATTAAATTATGGGACCCTACCCCCCTTTAGAACTGGAAAGCCCCAGGGAAGTTGCATACTGTGCACAGGTGGTGATGAGGTACACTTCAGGAAACTGGTACAGACCAAGACACTTCTAGCACCAAGCACTAATATCCATATATAATGGCTTCAGATGGAAGTTAGAAAAGCATCCCACACCCACATACCCAAAAGGAAATGGACTATTTCTCGAGACAGAACATGATTTGACAATTTGATTGAGATAGTTATTGGTGTGTGATGTCCAGTGTTTTTCCATTTCTGAGTTAATTCTTCCTTATGAGATCTTATTGTACCAAGTAAAGTCAGCTGTCCATTATGAAAAACACTCCACTAGCTTTCCCCTGAAATATCTCTCTTATTTCTTTTATGTCTTCTTTTATGTCTTTTATGTCTTCTTTTATGCTGGTCTTACCTGAGGACCTTCCTTGAGCTCCTTGGACAGCCCATGCTTTCTCCCACGTCAAGTCCTCCTCATTGGCTTCTTCTTTTGTGTGGACCTCTGAATAAGTCATGCCCAGTTTTCATATTCCAGGTAGGTACCTCATGCAGAACTTCCTCCTCTGACCCTCAAATCATGCATTTAAGAGTTGCTGGAAGGGCATTCATAGCTACTGTCTCCATTTTCCCAGGTCTTTTCAATTTGCCTCTGCAAATTGATTCACTTCTTCCTCTCCCTCTTCCCGTGTAAGTCTAAAGGCAGACCTTTAGGGTCTACTTTCATAGGCAACTTGCACTGCAGTTTTTAGTTTGCTTTTTCCTTGGCAAGGGAATAGTAGGGTCAAGGTTGGGGATGGTGGCACACACCAGGAATCCTACTGACTCAGGAGGATGAGGTAGGAGGATTGCAAGTTCTAGTCCAGTCTTGGAAAAGTAGTAAGGCCCTAAGAAACTTAACAAGACCCTGTTTCAAAATAAAACAAGCTGACAAGCTAGGGTTGTAAACCAGTGGCAAAGCACCCCTGATTTCCATCCCACCACAATGGGAGGTGGGGGAAGAGAGAGAAATTGGAATAAGGGAGAAGGTAGTGCAGGTTGGCTCTGTCATTCAAGGCTGCAGATCCTGGCAGGCACCTCTCTCCACATAACTTCCCTCAGGGGTAATCACACTTTTCTCTTGCCTCTTCAGACCTAGAGATTGTGAGAGCTCCGAGCTCTTCCTGGCAGCAGACCCACTACACTATCCTTTACTGGGTTTCTTCCAGTCAGGCTTTTTGGAAATATTCTCTTTAATACTATTGCATTCAGAATGTTTGTGACTCCCCTAAATCCGCATGTGGAGCTCCTGAACCCAAGGTAAAGATATGAGTAGATACAGCATCTGGGAAGTGATGAGGTTAAGGACAGAGCTCTCATGATGAGGATTAGTGTTCTTATAAAGAGACCCCAGAGAACTAGCTCGTCACCTACACCATGTGAGGACACATTTTATGTGTCAGTCGGCTTTCTGCCACTGGTACAAAGTACTCAAGATAAACAACTTCAAAGGAGGAAGGATTATTTTGGTTTGTGGCCATGTGGCCTGGTTGCTTTGGGCCTATGGCAGCCCTGTACATCATGGCACCTGGAACATGTGGTGGGGAAGACTGCTCACCTCATGGCAGCCTGTAAACAGAAAGGAGGGTCTAGGTCCCAATATCTCCCTCAAGGTTCCCCTCCCCATAACTAACTTCTTCTTCCACTGAGCCATGAACTAAAGTTTCTAAGTTCTGAATAGTGCCATCACTCAGGGACCACGTCTTCAACTGAGGAGCCTTCAGGAGACATTTAAAGTACAGACTACAGCAATCTATGAACCATTAATTAGGACTTCATCAGACTGCAAATCTGCCAGAGCCATGAGCTTGAACTTGCAGCCTCCAGCACTAGAAGAAATTAATTTGTGTTCTTTATAAGCTACTCAGTTTGCGGTATTTATGGTATTTGTGTTTTGGCAGCCAGAATGGATGAAGAAAACTGCTCCGAATTGCACAAGCCATTTATTTCTGTTGGAACCCAAACTGATACATTTATGAATTACACTGTGATTCTCTGGTTACTTGTCTATATTTTCTCCTTCCTTCATCTCCCTGGTAGATAATAAGTTTCATGGGTGAAGGAACCGTTCTTGTTCACTTAAGATTTTACTATCGTGCCTGACACTATGTATATGTTAGATACATGAAAAATCCTGAACCAACCTTATTTTAAACAAATACTAGTAAACTTATTTATGTGCTTATATTTGCTTAAAAATTAAAAATCTGGGCCAGACAGGCCTGGTGGCACATGCCTATAATCCCAGCTACTTGGGAGGCTGAGGCAGGAGGATTGCAAGTTCAAAGTCAGCCTCAGCAACTTGGTGAGATCCCATTTCAAAAAAAATAAATAAATAAATAAAAAATGGCTGAAGATGTGACTAGTGGTTATGTGTCCCCGGGTTCAGTCCCTGGTTTAAAAAAAAAATCGCTTTGCGTTTGTGTTTTGGTTTCATTTGAAGACAGTAAAGATTAATAAAATCATCTTGTAAAAAAAGATAAAGAAGTAATGTGAAAGACACAAGTAATATTTTGAATAAAGGAATAAAGGAAGAGAGTTTTATTGTTGTTTAAAGGCCAAATTGAGGAGGGCTAAGATAAATGACCCTTGAAACAAAGGCCTTGAGTTCCAGGCTACAAACTAGACTATCAGCTAAAGAAAGGTGTTAGAATTATTTCTGGATGCAGTATCAGCAGACAGTTAAGCAAGTGAATATTTTTTTCTTGATTTGATTCTATCACAGTCATTTATTCAACAATGCATTGTTAAACTTATTAACTCTGTCCACATATTTTTCCACAATAAATGTCTTCAGCAGAGTCAAGTTAATATTTTCTCAAAGTCTTCTACTTAGTTTGCTAATAGAAAATATATTCCATTCAGGAACTGGAAAAACCAGAGCAGTTTTATCTTCTTGTTGCCATCCAATCTTTTGTAAATTAACATTTTTATAACATTCACATTCAATAAAATACACTAGTCAAGAAACATATAAGTGCTTATTCCTTTAACAAAAGCTATAATCAAGTAGTAATCTAATGCTATTATTCAAACTTTTCCAGTTAAAGAATTGAATTATATACTTGTTGAAGTAGAAAGAGAGTTAGTGATATTATGAAGGACAATGACACATTATTCAGTTTCATAAATGATTGTTCACTCACTCATTCGCTTGTTCTTTAATCCCATAAGCATTTACTGAGTGTGGTGTTTTGGGTTTTATTTTATTTTGTCTTATTTTTTTTGCCAGAGGAAATACTGGGCTTTGCATATTCAGTGGTGACTCCTGTCCCCATGGTCTCTGCAGTCTGAAGCAGTTTCATGCACGCTCTAAGAGTCACCTGTGGAACCTCTGGATAGAAGCTTTGAAAGTGTATTCTTCAAAAGTTGCTCAAAACTCTTAACAACTACCAATTGACCTCTGTTTCTGGCAATTTGGTGGTCTGGAAAGCTGGGGTGGGAACTCCTACAAGAAAACACCAACAATCTTAGATAAAATAAGAGTAGTATAACTTAAATATGCAGTTGTCCTTGCCAGACCTTGAGGAAAATCCAGGATCCAAAAACAAAGAGCAAAGCAGTAATCCTGATTATTAAAAACATAAATTCAGCCTGGAACAGTACCTGTCCTCGGGGATACTCCTAACCTCCCCTGTGGGTTCCTCTCCTGCCAAGCAAGAGAGTAGACCCTGCATGTACAACTGGTAGATATTTGGAAAGAAACCCCACTCCAATCCTTACCTGTTTAAATGAAGATTCAATGGGAGGGTGAGGACTCAGACCAGCTTGCCCAGGACACTCCTGGTTTGTGGCTATTATCTCTGCATATTTACTAATAGCACGTCTCAGAAACCCAGGTTTGGACAATGAATCACGTTGTCACTCTACTCAAGGGCTATTTAGTGAAAGAACAGGTAAGGAAAAAAAATGGCACCCAACAGCTAAGAGAGGCAAAGGATGATATATCCATCTTGACCTTGGATCATGGGTGAAAGAGAGTTAAAAACCTTATAGAAATGTGTCCTCTAAGAATTAATGACTAAAGCTGTGTCCTTACTCAGTACGGGGGTCAAACATTGTATAGACACATACAGATTTTATTTAAAACCTGGCAAACTAAAAAAAAGTGAGAAAATGAGTCACAGTTTCTTTAACCAAATAAAAACAGTATTACTGCTATCTTTTTTTTCTATCCATGCTTTTTTTAGTCTAGTTTATTTTTCTTCATTTTTACATTAAAACATATTTTTAAAATAATTTTTATGTACTGAATTTCCACTAAACGTAATGAATGAGTTTTGTCTCCATGTTGTAAACCTTGCAAATGATATTTACAATGTCTATTTTTATTCTATCTACTCTGTGCAATTAAACAAAATCCTGTGTCAGGCACTTAAATTGTTACCAATGTTTGCAATTAAAATAAATATTATCATGGACCTCTTTGAATATAAATCTTTCTTAACATTTAGGATAGATTCTCTAAATTGAAATTACTTGGTCACAAAACAAGGCCATTATGAAATTTCTTGACATGCATTGTTGCCAATTGCTTTCTAAAAGAGTGCATCAATTTCCATTCTCTTTGACAGGATTGGGTAGTCATTTATTAAAACAGGTTCCTGCATGGGTTATGAATATAGGGAGCTCTTCTGAATCATGCACTCTTCCTTCTATGGAAGGCCCTGCCCAGGAATTACCCATAAATAACTGGCAGGCTTAAGGCCATGAATCTGAAATGGAGAAGGGAAGGATAGAAATTGAATGAGCCACAGCCTGTCACTGTGAATCTTGGCAATAGGAATCTCATAACTCAAAGATCCCAGATATAAAAGGGATATTAGAGTTGTAAATAATTTCCAATTAGCCCTATTATCTGTTCTGAGCTGCTTAGCTCCCAGATTTCTCTAGATAACAGAGGAATTGAGATGCCTCTTCACCTTTGTTCAGAAATGCCCCCGGTTCTCTCTGCCAGAAAAAAGGGAATGATCAGAGCTCAGCCCAAAGGTAATCCTTGGGCATTAAACAACTATTTCATAAATTGAAAGCACCCACTCTTTTTTGGAAGAATTTTCTGCTGCTTAAATACATTTCTGAAGATGGATTTTTTTCATTATAGAAGTGGAAAGAGCATTGGATATAAGGAGTACTGGTTTGGAGTTTAAATTCTACTTTTTCCCAAAAGTAACCATTTGACCTTGGATGGACATAAAGGGGATGATGATGATGGTGATCATTTTTTTTCAACATATATTTATTGTGTGTCTACAGTGAACCTGATGTTGTTGCTGAGTCTGGAG
Organism: Urocitellus parryii; assembly: GCF_045843805.1. Taxonomy (NCBI): domain Eukaryota; kingdom Metazoa; phylum Chordata; class Mammalia; order Rodentia; family Sciuridae; genus Urocitellus; species Urocitellus parryii. The sequence continues at coordinate 140,695,879 of NC_135531.1, read as the reverse complement.
ATATATCAGTGTCCAAAACAGATAACACTGCCCCAGTAGAACTAGCTTATGTTATACCAGTGTGAGATAGTAAATGTAATGAATACGTTGACTGCAGAGTGGCTTAGAAGGTGATATGATGGTTCATTTTATGTGTCTACTTGGCTGGGGCACATGCCCAGGTATTGGGTCAATTATTATTGTGTATGTTTTTGTGAGAGTGTTTCTTGTTGAGATTAATTTTTAAATCCGTAGATTTGAGTAAAGCACATTGCCCTGCATGATATGGGTTGTTCTCACCCAGTTGTTCTCATCTAATAGAATAAAGACTTCTTCCCTCAAGTAAGAAGAAATTCTGCCAACAGACTGCCTTCAGCCCTGAATAGCAATGTTCTCTTCCTTGGGTCTTGAACCTATCAATCTACTCTGCAGATTTTGGACTTGCCAGCCACCATAATTGTGTGAACTACTCCCTTAAAACAACCCACCCCCTTTTCTAGCTATATACACCTATCCCACTGGTTCTGTTACTTTAGAGTTGGGGAAGGCCTCAAAATGGCTTTAATTAGGCTCCCTGGTCAAGACTTCCAGTGGGCTATTTTGTTTTCAGTGTGTAACTAGGGCTGCGAAATGGCTATGTTATGAGTAGTCAAGGCCAAAAACATGTGATTCAGCATATAGATTCAAGGTCATAAACATTACTGCTGAGCATGCACCCCCACTTATGTAACTGTTGGCATCATGCCTTCTTGGTTTGGCCTGAATATAGAAAGGGTCTAAGGAAATGGGCAGGACAAGGGGCTCAAATGGAACTGGCTGGGGCCTGCAGCTGAATCTTCAGGGGGCTGACAAACGGCTGTGGCTACCGCATGTCTACGATCCTAACTGTATCTGGCATCGTCTTTCACCAGCTGAACCCTGAATCTGTGTTTCCTGGGTCTGAGCCCCCACACGACATCTAGAAAACCCTGACAAATATGATTGGTAAGCATTCATATTTTCATGAAAAAAAGTGAACCCAGAAAAGGGGATTGAGACTCTACTACTTTTCCCTTTGAATTGATTCATCTTTTCCTCTTCCATTCAGATTTGGAGAAATCAGTTTTAACTTGAGAATCTGTGCTTTAGTTTTGTGTTGTTGTTTTGGTATTTTTTTTTTAACCATGCAGGTAAATTTAATATGCAGCCACTATTGTTGGGCTCATTCATTTAAGAGGATGGAGTTCAATCTCCAAGGTTTACTTACACATGGAAATGATAATTATTATTTCTTCGGGGGCAGAAACTGACATTTTTTTTTATTTTGTTAGAGTTTCTAACATCTTTGAGTTAATAGGAATACTAGAAATTTTGCAGATTGAAGATATCCAATTTTAATAGTGATGAGAACCAGCACCAGTGATGTTTAAGGTTTGCATCCCTAGGCAGGAGCCCTAGCAGGAGCCCTAGTTTGGGCCCGGCATCCAGAGTATTTCACCTTCCAATGATAAAAGAAACTCCTGTGCTGAAGCTCAAAAGGGAAAAGGGACATATTTCAGTTGACAAAGTACTCCTATGATACAATCCAAATCCTGTTTGCTCCTTTTTGAGCTTTGGCCTTTCACCCTACAACCGTGTCTTCCTTGGGCTAGCAGAAGCGGCTGCTGCTGTAATCTCATAAGTAAAGAATATGCAGGCCCATTGCATCAGAAATCCTAGGCCCAGAAATCATTCAAATTCTCCAGGTGATTCTGATACAAACTAGAATGAGCACCATTGTCCAAACCTGCATTTCTCTGAGGCCTGATGTCTTTAGTGCATGACAATCAGAATGCGCCCATGTATTCCTTATTAGTGGTGTTGGGATCTTGCTAATTAGATAGCATGGCCTACCCTTCTTTAGTCAACCGCTGCCCACAAGCATTTCAGAGTTTCTGTTGTGACTGAAGCCATAATGGACTCTGCTCCTGCAGCCATTCCTTTTCGGGGCTCTGATGCCTGTCGCTAATGTGTCCCTAAAGTGTTTCTATCTGTGGTGCCAACACCAGGTAAGAATCTTCTGGTTATTAGATGTAAAAGCTATGTCATTTGAAAAAGGGGATGAAGACTTGAGTCAGTACCTGGTCTAAGAAATTCAAAGCATTCAGAGGAAACCTGGGTTCAAAAAGTCAAGTATCAAAATCTGAGCTGAATTTTCTGCTATCAGTGCATAAAAAACCAATCCGGTCATTTTTCTTAGCAAGGAAGGAGGGTGCAGAGACTGAGCTTTGCTCATCCTGAACAGTTGCTTAATGATAATGATAACGAGCTGCATTTATACGATGTCTTTCATCCAAATAACTCCATCGGCTGATTTATGCTCACCATTGCTTAAAATATAACTTCAGAGTCCCAAGGGTATATCCCTTAACATAGTAACCCCTGCATTTGTTAAGTGTTCTGCAGCCTCTCTGCTTACACAGCCTGCAAAGAAAGACAGATAATGAGCAACAGTGGTGCTGTAATTAAGGTCGCTGACTGACAGAAGGGAGATTTGATCTATTGCTGACTTTGTGGTGTGTCTCTGATCCAATTCATTGATGTGTTCTTCCAGTTTTACATCTTTGTCAGGGGTTCTCTAGGGAAGGATTGCATTAGAGGGTGGGAGATGTGCAGTTGAACTACAAAAAGGAAATCTGAATGCTTCAGACCGTTTGTAGAAGAGCAGTGCTCCGTGGGCTAGCAAAGCTCTGATGAGCTTTATTTCTAGGAATTGACTTCCCAGCATGCAGCACTGGGCAGAGTTGAAATGTATGAACTCAGAAAATTAGCAAATGAGAGTCTGTGACCGCAAAGCACTTCACTCTTCCAAGTTTCTTATAATTGAAGGTAGTAGTGATTCGGGCTGTGATGTACCTGGCTTTGTGCTGAGTCGTTGGGGAGCCCTGTAGTTGGGAAAGCTATCATGGTTGGTGGGGGGGGAACACCTGCCTTCAGCTAAGGTCCTCACAAGAATGGGCTGTTGAATGAAGAACAAGCTAAAGGAGCAAAGATGAGGGCAAATGCTATTTGAATTTTACCTTTGGGGTTGTAATTTCTTTTTAGAAAACAACTCCTGGAAATAAATATGAAAGTTGTTTTAGTGCTAGAGATGAGGTACGATTTTTTTTTCAAACTTTGTGCTTATCTCTAATTGCTTAAATAGCTCAAAATTAAAAACAGGTTTCAGTGACTGCACTTAGACCTACCCCCAAGGTCTCTTTTTCTCTTATTATATGAAACGGGGAGTCATTAATAGCTCCTCTGGTGTATCTGAGGGATGTTCCTAGGTAAGTCTGGCATTCAGTCCATGGGAAACTTATTTCTGAGTCTGCTACTTATTACAGCTCTGAGTCAGGATTTGTCCAGCAAGTAACTCTATATCTATTTTTGATTGGACTGTGTCATGCACAATCTCTCAGTCACTCACATCTGTTTGATTCCTGACTTAGGCCTATCAATAGAATTTCCTGAGCAATTGCTTTGAAGCAGGGTTTGTGTGTGCTCATGTGTTTTCACACTTAACTCTTGCAATCGTACATGTTCTATTTGAGGAAACAGAGTTTAAAATTGTTCCCAGTTCCATGGATAGAAAGAACTGAAGTTAACACGTGAACCCAGGTGAATTTGATCCTGGAGCTTGTGCCATTGATGACCATGGCATATCAAGAATCATTTACGTGTGATTTCTTAATAAACAGATGGAGAAATGGAATCCAGAAGAACAGAGGGAGGGTTCCAAGGCCAGCATTGTTCACATCAGTTATGGAACATCTCTGGCTCCTCCTCCAGCTCTGGACTCTGTCTTCAGGGTGTTTGGCCTCTATACTTTTAAGGTCACTGTTGATTCACTGTGGTCTCCTCCATTTTTAGTATTATTTTCTGTAAGAGCCTTATAGCTTCTTGTCCACACAGTCTGTTGCCTCCATTCTCCATCCCAGCATGGAAGGGCGGTGTCTCTGCATTCCTCACCTCCAGTTCCTTTAGTAAGATGTGGCCCTCCAGTTTTCCTGGCACAACCTTCTCTGCAAATAAATGACAAGGCTAGGAATTGGTGCTTTCTCAGATGGCACTGTTCACAGGAGACAGTCTGACTTATACAATTGATTGCTATGTGGGACATCATTAAATGGGGAGAAATATGACAAGGTATTCATGAATCATTGGTAGTTGGTTTCCTGGAAAGTTTTTCTATAGCTCTTTGGAAAAGAGTTAACCATGCCTCCATGATAGAAGATGTCCTTGACAAGATTCCAAAGGCTGTTTTCCCATTGTGCTTGATTGGTGGATTTCCTTTAAACCAGGTGACACCTTTTCATCCCTGTGAGATATTCCAACAACCTGGGTTATGGCAGACAGCAGGCACGTGCTGAATTTATACATGAATTAACGAAGGCAGTATTTCCCAAAGGTGAAATCTGTACCTCTATCGAGTTGGGATAATTTATGAACACTTTCCAAACTTTATTATTCATTTCAATGGGAATTAGAAAAGAAAGAAAATTAAAACATTAAACTGTATTATTGAGGCATAATTCAAGTAAAAGTGAGATTATTTTATAAGAAATAAATGATAATATTGAACAAACATAGAAAATTATTCAGTTTGAAAATGGAACTATAGCTTCAAAAACAGATGAGTTTGTAATAGGTGCAATTTAAATTGGGGAAATTAAGGTGAAAGTAGGAAAAGTCTTGTACAAGAGGGACCTCTGAAATGAACTGCCTGAGCCTGAGTTTATGGAACACTGATCATTTCCTATTTTGCCTAAAGATCCACTCTCTTCTCTCTCACGGGAGTTCTTATCACTCTCTAGTAGTCCCTCTTTGTGGACTAGAAGAGTGCTTTAGTTGCTGTTTGTTGATTGAAACACCATCCTAATTGCTTAGGATCATAGAAGCATCTTTCCTTTTTTTCTTGTGGGAGAGAGTTACATGAAGGGGAAGGGATTCCAGGAAAACTGATGGAGGGTATTTCATTCAGTCATGAAAACGGGTGGGTTGAGGGACAGACATCATTTGTGATGACTTGTTAGTTTTATGCAATAGCAAGAATCGCCACAGAAATCGTTTTGTTAAGGTCCATTTGAGAGAATATGAGGCTCAGAGAGAAGCAGTGACTCTGGGAGGGCGCAGTGATGGGCAGAATCCCTGCTTCACCAGGTGGAAGATGATGGTGGACTACACATAGCCCAGTTGCTCTAGAGAAAGGAGAGAGAGAGAAGTAAAACCTGAATAAATCTCATATTGGCAGTTGAGGAAATTGGACTGTATATTCTCCAAGTACCTTCCAACTTAAAAAAAAATGTATTCCTTTTTCAGCTCCTTTATTTACTAAAGCAGTGTTTAAATTTTTTTGAATAAAGGACATTTTGGGAATCTAATAAAAGGTACAAATCTTCTCCCCAGAAAAAAACAGTATTTTGCTTTAGTATAAGGAGATGTTACCTTCCCCTAAAACCCAAGTTAAGACCACTGTGTGCTGAAGGATGGCTCCCTGAATTGTGTCCACATCCTAATCCCAGGAACCTGTGGACATGGGTCTGTTACATGGGTCTGTGTACATGGGTCTGTGTACCATGAACTGGGTAACTTATAAGCAACAAAAATTTCTCACAGTTCTGAAGGTTGGGAAGCCCAGGTTCAAGGATCTGGCAGAGCTGCTGTCTGGAGAAGTCCTGATTTCTTGTTCGTGGATGTTGTCTTCTTTTTTCTCACATGGTAGAAGGGAAGATCTGGCTCTCTGGGGTCTCTCCATGACAAGGAGATTAATCCTGAAAATAAGAACACTTCCCTCAACATTATCACCTCCCCAAAGTCCTATTTCTTAATACCATGTCTTTGGGTTTAAGCTTCCCACAAGTGGATTTTGGGGGAACACGTACATTCCATCCATTATACTATAGAGTGGGCAGTCTTTGGTAAGAATGAATACAACCTTATATGGGAGCAACTGAACTAAGGATTTTAAGAGAAGGATCTGATCCTGGATTATGTGGGTGAACCTGAAACCCGCTCACAAGCTCCTCATGAGTTAAACAGGGAGATTTGACAGAAGAGGCAGCAGTCCTGTGGCCAGTGGGCCATGAGTCAAAGTTTGCAGCCACCAGAAGCTGGAGGAGGCAAGGGATGGATGCTTCAGAGTCTCCAGCAGGTGAGCCGTCTACTGCGGCTTTGTTTTCAAACTTCTGGCCTCCATGACTATGAAACTATCAATTTCTGGTTTTAGTCACTGTGTTTGATTTTCATATTAATCACAGGAAACAAATATATTTTTCTACCCTAGCAAGTAAACATGAGGCTCAAGCATCCTCATGACCATGACTAAGAAATATAGATATGGAAGGCCACAGCCCAATCTCCCTATAGTGGTCCAACCTACAAAAATTCCCTAGGCCCATGATCTTAAATTTAAAATTTAAATTTAAATTTCTGTGGATCTAATTCCTTCTACCCTACCCAGACTTGTTTTTTTCCCTGATATCTTCTTACCCACAGAAATGGAGAATTTTTTAAAGATTATGTCCTTGTTTCATTTGGAAGGGTGAAGATGAGTTACATGGAATAGGGTCTAGTTTAATGATTGCATGGAGACATTTTAGAAATTTTTGTATCATTAAGTGAGACTTTGCTATGAAATAGCATTCCTATATGAACATTACTTTTGACATCCCTAACTTAAGAGGTGAGCTGTAAATTAGATTCTGCTTCTATGAGAAAATTATTAGAATAAAACGCTGCTGCGCTCAATGGGGAAACGAATCAAGGAGAAGTGGAATCTGCTGTTTCTGGATGGAATTAGAGGAGAAACTCTGCACAAGACTGAGCCCCTGTCAGAAGAAGAAATCAATTTTGGGTTACATGTTGAAACCTGGTCTGATCCTTTAGGTCACTGGTTCCCTAGTTTAGTGTGTTGAGGAACAACACAAGAGGTTTAAAGACAGATTACAAGGCCTTTCACAGCTCTCCATTGGGTTGATATTAGATGACCAGCCAAGGAATATGCATTTTTAACCAAGCTGTCAGGATGTATTTTTTTTCTTCCAGACTGTCCTGTATCATCATTTTAATTTCTTCTGGAGAGTTGTCTTGATGGGACCCAGAGAAGGAATATTAGGTTTCATAGAGAAAGAAGGCATTGACCTTATACCCTCTGCTAGCCAGGCCAAATAAGCAAAAAGACCACATCATAAGATTATCATGTACTGACACCAAGTTGGTAGAGGAGCAATATGAGGTTGTGGTACCTTTCTCTAGATCATTGTACCTGTCTTTTTGGCATTTGGTACTCAGTGGTTCTATTTGTTGACCTGAGAGGACATATCATGCAGATTTAAGAAAAAAAAGATGCTCCTTCTCCCTTCTCTTAGGCAGGTAGGATGCCTCTATTGCCTAATTCTTTGATCTGTATCATATCTTTGGTGTCTGTGTATGTGCAACATTTCTGCTTCATTCAGGATTGTTAGTAAAAGGCAGTAGGGACCATCTTTAGTAAGTTTAAGTTGAAAGATATGTTTATTAAAATGATACATAGTAGCTTATGGAGATATTTAGGAGATTTAGGCAAGTTTTGAAGCCATGAAGTCAGTAATAAGGCCCCCAATATGTTTCCAACTGGTCTCCAGTAAAGGTAGTTTGAAGTGGGCCACTTGGCAAGCAGCCCCTACTTCCTACAAGATCCATCCTCTTGGGATCCAACTTTTGACAGTTTATGTATAAGCATTCAATGTGGCAAAACCAGGACATGTATCCATATTTAAACTTAATGCACAGATAGAAAATAGAGTGTGCCAGTTTCAGTCTATATATTAGTAGCCCAAGTCTGCCTTACAAAGTAGAGAATTCCTCAAACTTTGGGAAGAAGTTCAAATATTGGGTTGTCAAGCCAAATGTGATGGTACACCCCTCTAATCTCTATGACTCCGGAGGCTGAGGCAGGGAGATCACAAGTTCAAGGCCAGCCTCAGCAACTTAGTTAGACCCTAAGCAACTTAGTGAGAACTTCTCTCAAAATTAAAAAAAACAGAAAGAGCTAGGGATATGGCTCAGTGGTAAAGTGCTTCTGGGTTCGATCTCCGTTACTAAATAAAATAAATATTTGGTTACAAAGAAATGAAAAATCCTAACATTTTTCCCCTCTGTACTGTTATTACCCATTCTTCAAGTGCCAACACAAATTAGCCTCCTTTGAAACTTTCCTATTGACTCAAATTATATCGATCTCTCCCCTTTCTGATCCATCACACTAATAGACTGAGTCACACAAAGCAAAATCTAATTATAAACCATTTTGGTTTGTTTGCCAATCACCTCATGTGCATACGTCTGTTCTCACCAAATCAATGGTAAGCAACTCCAGAATAGACTCTCTATCGACTTAGACAGCTGGGTATCAGGGAGCATGTGCAGCCCTGTTGGAGGTCATCAGCTAGTACTTACTGCTTGGTTACAGTAATTTATATATTTGTGTATATAACAAACTGCCCAAGGTCTGTGAGATGAATGTAAATGTAATAAGTATAATGAAAGCAAGAAGCTAAGAAACAGAACATGGCCTCAGTCATAAAGAAAATCCATGTTGCGGAGAGACTTAGAAAAATGTCACCTATTCTAAGAGATCACTTTCAAAGTGACTCAGATATTTACATATGAAAAACATGTTTCTGTCCTAGCAACAGACCTCCTCTCAAATTTTCCTCCCATTAATTTTGTTGTGTTCCTAGGATGGACACAGATGAGGCAGAATTTAAGTGGATATACTATGCAAAAGTTATTGTTTTTCTAATGTGTCTCTTGCGTAATGTCAGCATCTATCAGATTTGGTCATTAGTGAAATATTTAAGTAAATGTATCCCTATCTTCTATAGACTTGTCATTGTTTTTCCAAACAATTATCTCATATCCCATTTAAATCTATCATTAGTAAAGGACTTGATAACTCAGTAACATTAGGTTCCTGGGCCATCTGACTAAGAATATAAAGGAGGTCATCAACTATTATTTGACACATTCAAATTTTCCCCCAACTACTCTCCCTCTGAAAAAAATCGACCATTGTCCTCCTCTAGTTACCTGTATCTGTTGGTCCTATTTCACCTATGCAGAGGGGTTTCGCAAATCTCCAGGGTCTTTTTCTAATTTTCTACTGTTTAAAGTGATTTTGAAAGTTGTTTCTCTAGACCTTTGATCATTTTGTTTTCAAATTTCTTTGCCACTCAGACAACAGAGAGAAGCTGAAAGTATATGTCCCATCTCTATTTATGTCCCTCTTTTATTTATTTTGATTCTTTTTAGTTATACACGACAGCATGGGGATTTCTCTTTATACTCAGTCCTGTGAAGTACCAAACTGCAAGGAGAAAATTAGCCACTGTGCTGGAACCTCTCTGCCACGTGGCACTGCAATGGTATATGTTGAAATTAGAGGAAAGCCTTCTGCTTTTGGCATTCTTCATTAGATGGTTCTCAAAAGTAATGCTGCTGTAGCTTCCAGTACACAAATCACATGTGTTTTTTTTTTATTGTTGTTGTTGTTGTTTGTTTGTTTGTTTTTATCCTCTAAGATTAATTTGGAATCTGTATCTTGTCCCTTTTCCCCCCTCCTTTATTCCCCTCCCTGCCATTTGGAGAGTCAGGTGAGTCTCGATTGATAGAGTGCATGCACACTTCAGACTTCCCCAGTGTTAATGTCCTGGCTGAATTGACATGTTTCTGCTTGGCTTCTTTATCCCCTGGAACCTGCTGAACTGCAGTAGGACCCTCATTCTTCTTCCTTATATATCTTACCAAAAAAGATTCAGGCATGGGCAGGTTGGTGAACACGAACTGTAGGCGTGGGAAACAAAGTGGGGGTAGAGTGGTGGACCCTTCTGAGTAGGGCACTGAGCCTCTAAGTAAGGGCATCCCTTCTCAAGGATTTGCTTAGCCACATAGCTAACTGGCTTCTAAATCTGATCAAAGATAGCAATAAGCAGAATAACCAGTTAATAAACAGCTGCTTTTATCTCTCTCCAACTTATTTTGCCATCTTGTAATAACGGTATAATGCTAAAAATCTTTAATCCCAGGAGACTGCCATGAAGATCTTTAGCACTGCAGTCACTGAGACGGCAAATCTCATCAGGAAGATGTCAGGTTTATCTGTCTCATTTCTCATGCCTGGGCCACATGGCCATTTAGTATTGATTCTTTGGGCTGAGGGTTTCTGTCATCTCTGTATTCTGGCTTTTGCAGTTATCTTTTCTCCAGGAATTCAATGGATTTGACACCATTCACGGCAAGGCAGGGAAGCAGAAAGACTGATCCCTCAGAACTCAGCGTGGCGTAAGCAAAGGCAGAGTGGGCTACATAGACAAAAATCTGATAGTTGGCCTTAACTCCATTCTCAAGGGTTGTAGCCAAAAGCAGGAAAAAGACAAGGTCGGTATATCACAAATTCATTTAACTGAATAGTGATTTTTTTTTTTTGCCTTTTAAAATAAGGATAGTTATGTTCTGCTCAAGTCTATGAAATCAATTTCTTTGGAGATGGAATCTGCAGATCTCTATGATAAAAAAAAAACACAAATTTTTGTGATTAAAAATAACCACACAAAATCCTGCACAGTTATTCTATGCTCAAGCCTACTTAAGGGATTTTCTACTATGGAATTCAAACAGATAATTCAGTATCTGTTTTAGGGGTGCCAACAAAAACAACAAGAGAAGGTTGGGAATGCAGCTCAATTTAGTGTGCACAAGGTGCTGGGTTTGATTCCAGCATCACAAAACAAAGGGGAGACCCATATCTCAATGACAGCAGAGTGATTGACTTTAAAGGCTTAGAAAGCACAAGAATAATGTGTTTATATTTTTTAAACATCTTTTTGAATGCTTGTAAATGAGTAAGATCAATTGTCATTTCTAAAACTTCCTTTTTCTGGTCTGGTATCAATACCAGTTTCAGAATTCGACTTTTTTTTCTTTTTTTGATCCTCTGAACCTAACAAGATTAAAAAAAATTATCTGCTCCTTGCTGATTGGTGTTATGTGGGGTGAATTTTTTTTTTAACATTTTCTAAGGAGGTGAAATTGGGTGAAGTATTTTTAAACATTGAGCTTAAGTTGTTTTTGGCTTTTTCAAATTTTCTACTGTTTAAAGTGATTTTGAAAATTGTTTCTGTAGACCATTAATCATTTTGTTTTAAAATTTATCTTTGCCATTCAATCAACAGAGAAGCTAGAATTATATGTCCTATCTCCATTTATGTCCCTCTTATTTTTTTAAATTCTTTTTAGTAGAAGCTTTTTTGATATATTTATACAAACACGGAATATATCTTATAAGGATCCCATTCTTGTGGATGTACACAGTGTTGAGATTCACTATGGTGTATTCATATATGTACACAGGAAAGTTACTCCAGATTCATTCTACTGTCTTTTCTATTCCCCCTCCGTTCCCTTCATTCTCTTTTACCTAATCCATTACACTTCTATTCTTCCCTCCTCTCCCCTCTTATTGTGGGTTATTTATCCACATATCAGAGAGACCATTCCACCTTTGGTTTTGGGGAATTAGTGTATTTTTCTTAGTTCCTTTTTCCCCTCAGTTTTATATTCTTACTCATTTTTTCCCCCAGTAAACCCTGATAAAGGTTTGGGTACTTCCTAAAGACAATGCTTTTGGCTTTTCTTACATTTTCTCTCACATCATGTTTTCTAGTAGAATAATTTCTGGTATTATCCCTTTTAAAAAATCCTTTATTATCCTCCCCACCCCCAATTTAGCTTACTGTGCACTACTTCAGTTTTTGAAGATGAATGTTTTTCTCATTTATTAAACTTTTCTTTATTAAAACAAAGTTCAGTATAGCTGTAATTTTACCTGTCATTTTAGCTATTTTCTAGATGCTGCAATGCGTGATGTTTGGATTGTCAGTTCTAGGAAAGTTAGTTTCAGTTTTATTTTTTTGTGTTACATGAATTATTTTAAGGTTCCAAACCATTTTAAAAGCCTCTTTTTCCTGACTTCTAATTTAAATGTATTATCAATAATCTTTTTTGTAACAAAGTTTACACATAGACATGATTTATGTATATTCCATCAATTTTGAAAGCATGTATGTTCACTAGTTATTGGTTATAGAGGTATCTCTATTTAAGTGGACTATCAAATTTTCTCAATTTTTTTTCTTTTAAATTTTATTGAAAACATTATTTACTTATTGAAATTAAAGTAGACTAAAAATCTATCACTTTTGTGTTTGACCATACATGTTCAAGAGAAGGCAAGTTCTAACTTTTTATTTCAAATTGAAATTTCCAAAAAAAATTCTAAGAATAAGAATATAAAAAGAATATCAATATAGTTCACTTATTTTCACCAATTCCTAATAGTGCTTGCTATATACATGTATATTTATAAACAAAATTTTTCTAAACCATTTGAGAATTGAAAAACCAGCCTCTACCTCAGAGCAAAGCCTGTCCAAGGAAGGGACATCACCTTTGTCCTTGGAAAGACCCACAGAGCACTCCTAGGCACATTCCCACCCTGCTAAGTTGTTTATCTACAAATAACAGGAGAGATCTGCTGCGCCAGGTGTCCCTGACTCAGTCAGGCTAGGTGGGGATCCATAGCAACCCCCTAGCAGCCACCAATTAGCATGAGATGCCAGATGACCCTCCCAGTAGTTTATGGTGTTGAGAAACCATGTAGTTCAGCAGGAACACCCCTCTTGGCTTAAACCAATCAGTTCAAATGAATACCCCTTTTGTACTGTCCAATCACCCCTACCCAACTTGTTCCCGCCAGTGAATGTGCTAATCATGTTTTAGAGTTGTTATTTGATTTTCCCACTGTGTGTGATGATTTGCTGAGATGCTATGATGTATGTGAAGTCCCTGCCTTCTCCAAAGAATGTATAAAACTGCTGCAAACCCTGGGCTCAGGGCCTCTCAGCATCACCAGTTGCTGTGTGTGCGCGGAGGACCGAGCTAGCTCGAAATAAATACCTCTTTGCTCCTTACATGGATCTTGGGTCTCTGGTGGTCTTTTGGGGGTCCCGAATTCGAGCATAACAGAATAAACTACCTGCATCATGGCCTCTTGTAGCTGAATTCTAAGTACATATTTTTTAAGAATAGGGGTATTCTCTTAAATAATAACAGGGTAGTTAACAACCTTCAAATATATAACACTGATACAATTCTTTAATGTATTTTCCATATTCCTTTTTTATCAATTGATCCAAAGTCCTTATAGCATTTTTGCCCCTTTAGTACAGAATCCAGTATAAGTTCAAATTTTGCATTTAGTTGTTTTCTTTAAATTTGAACATTCCTATAGCTTTTCTTAGTCTCTTATGACATTGACATTTTTGAAAAATAGTATTTGCACCCCCTCCTGTTTTTAATAGGAGTTTTCCTCAGTTTGGATTTACCTGTTTTTTTCCCCCTTTGCAATTGGTTTTAAATTATTCATTGTCAATTGGAAAACGATAGAGCTGACATGTCATTCTTAGGATATTACCCTGCAGCTATACTAGTGATGTCAATTTCTATCATCCAGCTAAGGTGCTTTATTTCTCCACTGTGTAAGTATTATATTTTCCCATTTACAAAAATGGCTTGAAAAGGAGTAGGGAAAGAAGACTGTTTGGATATTTTATTGTGGTCATGGGGTGGACAGGCGCTTGATTGCTGATTCCTGCCGGTGCCAAAGAAGGGAGCCCTAGGCATTATTAGTAGCTTCCTTAGATGCATGGCAGAAAGAGAGGGGCAACAGGGGTGAGGCTTAAAATTTGTCAGTAAATATCCAATTATGAACTCATGTTCTTTATTACAGAAATCATATGGTCTTGACTCTCAGTATAATGACCCCTATTAGTGATTCTTGCATGAATTAGTCTGAATTATGATGTTTGGAAAATGCTGCTTTTCTAAATTTAGCACACCCTCTACATTTATCTCTCAACCCTCTATATGTCACCATAAATAAGAGCCCTCTCTTGAGCCTGTCCTTTCGTACAACTAAATAGTAATGTACAAGTATGAGAAAATAATCCTTAATTAAAGAATACTATACATAGTTATTTTTAAAATCCCCTGAAAATTGCCAGAATGTTTAAGTCAAAATTGTGTTCACTGTATTCATGGAAATTCTATGCCTTCCTTTTTAGTTAATATTTTTCCCTTTAATCATTGTTTGGGTTTGGATAAATTATCTGAGTTTTTGTATGCCCAAAACTCTTTTTTTAAAAGAATTATTTTATTTTTTTAGTTGTAAATGGACACAATACCATTATTTTATTTATTTTTTATGTGATGCTGAGGATCTGAGCGCCTCACACATGCGAGGCAAGCACTCTACCACTGAGCCACAACCCCAGCTCCCTCAAACTCTTTTTTGTGGATTTTAAATGATGGTTGGATAACATTTTTGAGTTGACTATTTTTACTCTGCATTACATAATTTGATATCCATTGTGACTGATAAGAAGTCTGCTTTCAATTTAATTGTCATTCTTTTGAAGATAATTGGTCTTTGATCCATAGTAGTTTATAAGGGTTTTGTTGTTACTGTTTTCCTTTAGTCCTTCTGGACTGTGATAATGAAGTCTATATATATGGACTTTCTTTATTTGGCCTATTTGACAACTAGCTGTTTTCTTTTCATCTAAAATCTGATTTTTTTTTCTGGAAAAGTTTTATTCAAATACTGCTTTTTCCTATGTTTCCCCTTTGTTCCTTTAAAAGATATATTCTAATGCATATTAAGATCCTTAGCCTACCTTCTCTATCTTTTGATTGTTCTTTCATCTCTTTCCCCCTCATTATCACCCAGTTGTGTTCTGTATGGATAGTGTTAAGGGCAAAATGATGTTTATAATACTAAAAGGTACATAGCCCTCCTTTAACAATGGGGAAGGTTTTTCTTTTTCTTCTTCTTCTTCTTTTTTGATGTTTGTTTGTTTTTTCCTCAGACAATGATTCATTGAATATTTCATCTATATTTTTAAATCTTATTTTTCATGGTACTGGAGATTGAACCCAGGGCCTCATATGGTTAGTGAGGGGCTCTACCTACCATTGAGCTAGCCTTCATTTCATTAACAAAAGTTTCCAGGTTAGCAAACAACTCTAATAGTAGTTCTTTTATTGCTTATTTTTCTAAAATTTTGCCCTCATTACATTTTTTTTCTCAAGCCTTCATATTTGCATGGCTCATTTCTTTAATATATACTTAGTGTGAAATATTTTTCAGGGGGGAGAGGAACTACATCATTGACACTTTTGCTGCGAATATTTTAATTCTCTGATGTGAAAGCTGTGTTCATGAAATTTCATTGTTTTATGTTCACATAAATGTCAAATTCAATGATTTGTATGTCACCCACTTTGAGGTTTAGACTAATTAGAATTTCAAGCCCAGTACAAATAATGAATCCAGTTCTAAATTTAAGCATTACTGATAACTGGCACTGTGAAAGACATTCTTCATTTTAGCTACTACTTGAAAAAGTTAAACAAAACCATGAATATGAATAAAGAAGCACAAAAAACTCTTCTACATATAATGAACCCAGATTAGGTGGCAGATAGGTAGTGTAGGTAATACCAATATATGTAAATTTAGATTTTTCTATATGAGAACAAATGTTTAACTTTTCTGATCTGAATGGCAATTTCTGAACTGAATGGCCAAACTTTCAAAGTGTTATATAAAGTCTCTCTCTTCATACCAATGTTTTCATCCAACTAAGTATGATCTGTCAGTGTAACCAATTCTAAATTCCTCTTCTACTTAAATTTCTGTTTGTGTATAGGTGTTACATCATCCAGGAACCATCTTTTTCATCTTTGCTGTCAAATCTCTAAGTGACAAATATTTACCAAGTGTTTGTGGGAGGGCAACAAAATCTAGAATATTTGGTCAGAAATATTTTGCAAAGGAAGGAGAATTTTTTTTTTTTAGTTGTTTTGGTACTGAGGTTTGAACTCTGGGGCATTCAACCACTGAGCCACATCCCCAGCCCTATTTTATATTTTATTTAGAGATAGGGTCTCACTGAATTGCTTAGGGCCTGCTGTTGCTGAGGCTGGCTTTGAACTCATGATCCTCTGTCTCAGTTTCCAGAACCTCTGGAATTACAGGCGTGCGCCAACCTTCCCAGCAGAAGGAGTAATTTAATAATATCATAAAACAGAAATGCATTCCCTCCCTTTCCTCAATCCCCCCTCAGTGCCCATTTTGAATCCAGTGATGGATCCTTCTTGATATGAGTTTAAGCAGCCTGATATAAAACCCACATCTTTAGTCTTTTTTTCCCTTGAAAGGTATTCTTTTTTTAAACCTGCATTCAAGTTGCACCTGGCTTTGTTTACTCAGTTATTCCTGCTGCTGTTTGGGCTGGTAGCACTTCTCAAAGTGGTGAAGATGGCTTTTACGGAGGCGGCTGAAGTCACAGTGGGGAAAGGGAGACCACAGAGCATTATGAAAGCCAGGCTCTGTGGCAGGTGAAAATGTGATTCAGAAAGGTGTGGTGGCAATTTTGAAGCATCTCCTACTCCCCAAGTGACCATGTGCACCTGTGTTCTCTCTCCAGATATTTACATTTTCTCAGAATATTGCTGTTAGGGAAAAAAAATAGCAATACCATGTGTTCTGTCATATTGAATTGAATTTCAGAAGTGACTGGGGCAAGGATAACAATGGTGATAAATGTGCTAGAAGGAAGCAAGCTGTTGGTTTTCTTTTTTTTTTTTTTCAATACAGTTATAGGATTTTTCAGTGGGAAGGTGTTAAAGAGGTTCATTGCTTGCCCTAGGGAGCCCTAATATTCAAACAGAATCAGGCTGAATTGTGCAGAATCAGAGGCCTTTACAATTTGACCTCTCTCTCTAATCTTGGCTGATGAATTCTCCTTTCTCAAGAGCCTAATAGCCCAAATGAGAGTCCTTTGTTTTCATTATTGCCCCTTGTAATATCACAGGAGGGACCTTGGAAGCCTTTGCATTTCCTTTATGCTGGACACCCTGACATACAGGACATAGGTAATTCAGGGGTCGGGGTGGGAAGCCTCCAACATCTTTCCATAGTATAATTATTATAATGGTCTTGATAATGATTGTTGGCAGTTTTGCCAAGCTATGTCTGAGTGATTTGCACACATACTCACTGAATCATTGATTTAAAAAGTCATGAAGTTGTTATTATTATCACCGCTTTTCAACTAGGGGAAAGGACCCTCCACCAGGTTAAGGAGCTGCCTAAAGCCATATTGCAAGTCAATGGCTGTGCCTACAAGTCACTCATTGCCTAACTCTGTGATTGGTCTTGTTAGTATTCATTTGACATTTTTTCCATAGTATAGTAAATACATTTATCCTAAGACTTTGAAGGGTGAATATAAAAAAATGTGGGTAGAACTTATTTTAATTTACTAAAAGTCTGGGAACCTCCTAGAGGCCTCTGGAATTGGGGTTACTGGTTATACAATAACCAAAGAAGCCAAGCTAAACAGCTTTGAGTAACACTAGTTGCCTATTTTTAAGAAACTTATAGTTTAGTAAAGGGAACAGATGCTGACCAGTTTGACTACCATTGCTTTAAGTATTCTGAAAGAATAAAGTCGGTCATGAATGCTTCACCAGGGAGATCTCCGTCTTGTATGTCTTTCTTAGTAGACTGTCTCTAAAATTAGAGACCAAAATCAGGGAACACAGCAAAAGGACATGTGACCAATGCCAATCACTTAAAACTGAAGAATTGGAGGTGCTTCTAGGAAATGCTTTACATCCTAATGACGCATGGAGAGGATGTGTGTCCCCCTGTGAAGCCCGCTACTGCTGAAGCTATCTTATTAACATTAAGGGGAGAAGAGAAAGATGGAAAGAAACCTGATGAGATTGCCAAACACTTGAATTAACCCCAGACTGTAATACCAGATGGTGGTGAGGAAATGCATTTCTCATTGTTTAAGCTGTATAAAATCGCTTTCTCTTGCTCAAGCTAAAAATATCCTAAATGATAAAGAGTTTACCCTAAGGAAGAGCTTTAGTATACTACATAAAGTGGAGGAAGTAGTTAACTGGGTAATGAAGGTGTAAAGAGCCCCAAGGAGAGGGTTTGGGAGAATGGATGACCACAATGTTGAATGAGTCTGTCCTGTGCAAAGTGGAAATTAGTGTACAATAGGGTTTTGAAAAATGAAAGGGAAATGTGTGTATGAGGAAATTGGAAAAGAAGATGCCAGACACTGCAAATATTGAAGGCCATGATAAGGGGTTTGCCCTTGATCCCAAGAGTGGGGCATTTTAAAAAATATTTTAATAGGGGCTGGGATTGTGGCTCAGCGGTAGAGTGCTCGCCTAGCACGGGCAGGACCCAGGTTCTATTCTCAGCACCACATAAAAATAAAAGCATTGTGTTGTGTTCATCTACACCTAAAAAATAAATACTTAAAAGATATTTTAATAATATTTTAAATATATTTTGTACCTGCATAATCGTTTGGGTTAAGTTGAATCATTGGTGATGAAGTAGTTGAGGAAGACCTAAGAGCAGAAAATGTAGAAGAGAATGTGATTACTTGTGGCTGCTGTTAGAAGGGAGATAAAGCAAGAACCTGAGCACTATGTCCAGGTTAAGGGCAGTTCCATCCACATGGAAGAGGCCTGAGGCTCTGTAATTCTGCACATAGGTTTTCCTTTCATCCTCAACATGAGCTCCATGGCACAACTTTGTGCCTTTGTAATTACTAAGAATGCTGATCTAGTCTAACTCTCTTCCTCTCCAAGTCCTGCTTTGTTTTAGGAAACAGGGTTACTAAGATGTAGAAAGGGCACATGGCAAATAGATGCCTGAGGTCTCAACTGTTTTAGACTGATCTGGCTAAGAACACTTGTCTCTTGAATCCGGTTCAGTGATCTTTCCAGGTGTTCATCTTTCCTAGGTATAGTTTACAGAAGATCTATAAGACTTGAGTGAGATCATCCATTGTTTAGTTCATAAGTATGTGGCATTACTGTAGGGTTGTCTACTGCATATTTGTGACACCCATCTTATCCCTCTTAGGCTTGCTGTAGCTGAGCAAGAACAAAAGGAAAAGCAGAATAAGGAGCCCCAAAGTGATGGGAGAAGGATAGTGGTAAAGATGAGAAGCTGTCGACTCTCACCACTCAAGGTCTAGGTGGAGAATGTGAGTGGGTGTGTGGGGATGGAGAAATCCTATCCCTAACTGGATAGCTAATATTCATCAGCCAAGTATCAACTGGGGATATGAGCACCAATATTGGAATATATGGCCATGGTAATGTGTGTTAGGTTTTCAGATGCCCCCCATTTTTATTGATTTTTTTAAAAAATAAATGACAGCAGGATGCATTACGATTCTTATTACACGTATACAGCCCAATTTTTCATATCTCTGGTTGTATATAATGTATGTTGACACCCAATTCGTGTCTTAATACATGTACTTTGGATAATGATGATGTCTATCACATTCCACCATCCTTGCTAATCCCCTGCCCCCTCCCTTTCTCTCCCACCCCTCTTCCCTATCTAGAATTCATCTATTCCTCCCATGCTCCCCTTCCCTACACCACGGAGTCAGTCTTCTTATATCAGAGAAAACTTTCGGCATTTGTTTTTTTGGGATTGGCTGACTTCACTTAGCATTATCTTCTCCAACGCCATCCATTTACCTGCAAATGCCATGATTTTATTCTCTTTTATTTCTGAATAAAATTCCATTTGTATATATGCCACATGTTTATGTCCATTCATCCACTGAAGGGCATCTAGGTTGCTTCCACAGTTTAGCTATTGTGAAGAGAAAAAAATTAGTAATATTATGTAAGTTCTCAAACACACATAACGTTCCAAAGAAAGATGGACAGTCTATGTCAGGTTCTTGTGGCTGCTCTTACAAATAACTGCCAAGTTAGTAGTTTAGAACAACAGAAATTTGTTTGTTCATAGCCCTAGGGCCAGATGTCCAAATCAGAGTGCTAAATCAAGATATTTTCAGGACATGACCTCTCCAGGAGCTCAAAGGGAGAGACTTCTCTTTAATTCTTCCAGGTTGGGATGATTGTGGGGTCCTTGACTTGTGGCTGCCATACCTATCTTTAAAGTCTTCACATTCACAGTTCTCTATTCCATTTCCCTCACCTTCTTCTCTGTCAAATCTCTTCCTTCCTCCCTCTTACAAAGATACTGTGATTGAATTTATAGCCCAGTTTAATAACCCAGGAAAATCCCCCCTTCTCAAGAACCTTAATTTAGTCACATTAGCAGAGAGGTTCCTTATATACAAAGTCTATTTAGACGTTCAGTGGATTAGGACATGAATATTTTTGGAGGGTCATTTTTCAGTCTATCACAGAAGATAATATTTTTGCATTATTATTAAGATTTTATAATTTTATTTCAAGTCACAACAATAAGCCCTTTGCATCCAGAGACACATTCTTAGGATCAACTGCAGATCAGAAATATTCAAGATTGTGTCTGTATTAAACATGTTCAATTATCTTCTTCTCATTCCCTAAATGATATAATCGTCATTTATATAGCATTTCCCTTGTATTAGGTATTATAGGTAATTTAGAGATGATTTAAAGTATATGGCAGGATTGCATAAGTTATATGCAAGTATTATGGCATTTTATATAAAGGTCTTAAGCATCCTCAGGTTTTGGTATGAGGGTCCTAAAATCAATCTCCCATGAATACCAAGCTTTAGCTAGCTGTTTACACATAGGATGGCATTCAATGTTAATCACTCAATGGTTATTGGTATAATTCCATCTTTCAAAAGACGAAATTTGTTAATTTCATTATATTTTACTGACCTCTTATTAAAACCAGGTTGATTTTCACTGCTTCTGTCTCTGTGGCAAATGAAGAGCTCCACAGAAGAGACAGCTTTGTTATTTTTTTAAAATGTTTTCTTGTACTTGGATCATCAAAAGTATCTTTAATCTGTGGTTATTTTTTTTCCTCCCAGGGATCTCTTAAAGCCACTTGTTCCTTCTTCAACGTTTAGTTCAGCCAAACCTAGATAAGGTCAGCTATAAATCCACTTAACCAGTCTAAACGTGACCTTTTGCCATGCACTGACGGCCAAAAATGAAAGAGTCCACCCCTGTCAGTGCCTCCGTGTCACAGAACTCCCAGTCCTTTCTTTGATTGCATGGATTCCATAGATGACTTACAGCACCTGACATACAGGGCTGGGGGAGAATGCCAGTGTCAACACAAGTATTAACTATCAGGAAAATTCAATGGCTGAAGTTAGATTCGTGCTGTATTTAGGTCTTAGGTTAGATTGCCTGGAAACAGACCCAAAGATGGGGATCCTTGGCAAGTAACACACGGAGGGGGTGCTCAATTGGGGGTGGGGAGAAAACCTGTAAGTGAGGGAGGGAAGCAGGAAAAGACACAATTCCAGAGGAAGTCTATTATCTGTCTACTTTACTGGGAATTCATAATGGCTCCACACTGGTGGTCTACCTCAAAATGAAGGAAGTTGGGGATGTCATACCCCAGCATCAGGCGTTCATTAGGACAGCCACCCCAAGGAAAAGCATGACCTCGCTTGCATCCTTTTGGCAAGGCAGATCCTGTTGGGAGAAAAGTGCAGGTGGGAGCCATTGGCATCCATCTGCAGCAGCTGGGGGACGGGTGCATCTAGTAGTTAGAGAATCTGGGTGGGTCACCACCAGTGTGATTATCAATCAGTAGTAATTCAGGGTTTTATATGAAGAAGATGGCCTGGAAGATGGCATTTCAACCATGGTGCTGTTGACATGTTTGACCAAATAATTCTTTGTTGTTGGAGACTGTCTTGTGAACTGCAGGCCCACTGGATGTCCACATCCACCCACACCTCCAACTTCAACAGCAAAAATAGTTCCCATGTGGGGGAAAATGATTGTCCACAGAGACTAGTTCACATCAATATGGAAAGAAAGACAACTGTTTTATTATGCACAATTGTCTACCTATATGCAGCCGATTTTTAAAAGACTATGAAGTCACGGGGTGGGGGGGGACGAAATGGGCACACATGTAATCCCAGCAGCTCAGGAGGTTGAGGCAGGAGAATCGAGAGTTCAAAGCCAGTCTAAGCAAAAGAGAGGCACTAAGCAACTCAGTGAGACCCTGTCTGTTAATAAAATACAAAGTAGAGCTGGGGATGTGACTCAGTGTTCGAGTGACCCTTAGTTCAATCCCCATTTAACCCCCCTCCCCACATGCACACAAAAAAAGATTATGAAGTCTGTAAAATATACAGCAAAGCAGGCACAAAATTCTCTTTGGATTTAAGATAGCTATTTATTGTCCTCTTTTGGAAAGATAATAAAGTGACTTATCTCCCCAAAAGATGCCTTGAGTCCCTCTGAAAGACAATTGAATCTTGAGATGGGCTTCTATGTTAACTCTATAAATTTCATTTTTGTTTCCATCTCAAGAGGTTGAAGACCTATGGAGCAGTCGGAACTATAACCTGGGCTATTCTATTGCCTGGAGAGATTTGTCCTCAGTCTGTTAGAGAAAAAATCAGATCCACTATGTCATAGAGGAGACTTTGAGCAGGAGGAGTTAAGACCTCTGCTTCTTGTCTTTATAAACCAAATTTATTTTTAATAGTTTTCCCTGCATCAGATGTGTGATGGCTGGAAAGGGACTGAGTAGATCTCAGTCAAGGATCACCAGCCTGGTGCCAGGAGTGCTGTTTAAATGAGGTGACAAGTCCAGCAGTCAGGTGATGACATGAGGTCAAACGAAATCTGGGAGAAAGCCTTGGGCAGAAAAATAAGCTTTGCTTATAACACTTTTCTGTTTTGGATTAAAATTGCTCTTGTGATTATGGGCTAATTTGGTTACTATTACCTACTAATATTATCAAAAAGGCCTAATAGTAATAGAACAGGAATGAACCTCAATAAAGAAATGAAAGTTTTACAATCATCTCCTTCATCCTCTTTTTCCAGTTAGAAAACAGACCTCAGAGATGACTTTGTCCAGTCTGTAATAGGCTGAATGGTCTTTTATTAATTATCTTTATTCTCTTTGTTTACTTAGGAAATTGCTTTTGAAAATACTGCTAACCCTCTAATTTTTTTTCTTCCTTCATTAATGCCATCTTATGACTACCTGATGGAGTCCTAGTTTGCTTTATGTGATGTGTAATATAATACTGCATTCCCTTTATCTGGATTTTTCTTTTTTAAAAAAATAATAAATTGAATTGTATTTTACTAAAACATTTTTCCATTGATTTAGTTTCAATAAATAAAATGAACATTATACTTAGGTTTTGTGAGAATCTCTGTTCAGTTTGAAAGATTCTAGGAAAAAAATTTATCTAAACCCAAAGTTGCACAACTATCCCACCACATCTCCAGGCTTTGGTCAGGGAACCCAGGCCAAATCAATTCCTTATTTGCTAGATTGATTTTTATAGTATATTTAACTATTAACAATCAGATTTAGTAATTTATTTATTTTTGGTACCAGAGATTAAACTCAAGGGGCACTTTACCACTAAGCCAGATGCCCAGCCGTGTGTGTGTGTGTGTGTGTGTGTGTGTGTGTGTGTGTGTGTCTGTCTGTCTGTTTTGTGAGGCTGGTTTGAACTCTCAATCCTCCTGCCTCAGCCTCCTGAGCCTGGGTCTGTACAGGTATAGACCCCCATGCCTGGCCATATTTTTATATTTTAAAGCACAATATCCATTTTTTAAACATAGCAAGAAACTGGTAAATCTAAAATGAGAGGCAGTGATTCCCACTACCCTGAATCAGTGTTGTGTTTCATAAGAGGTCAGATAAAGCCCATGAAGATCAAACCAACAATCCCTTTACTTGAGCATTATGAGACATGGATTGTTGATGCCAGGAAGTGAAGTTAGGAGGGAGTGAGGCTGAGCAGTGAGTCTCCTGTAAACTCCTCAAGGATGCACCTTGCTAGAGATAAGCTTGATAACAGACAATTGTCTTCTCTGATGTGCCAATAAAATCTACAGGAACACAATTTTGTCTGTCTTCACTTCTGTAACATTGAAATGTCATAGCCGGACTCCATGTGCATTTATGTTTCTCTTTTATCTTACACAGCTTATAACATCTGAATCATTAACAAGTTAAAGGAAATCTTTAACATGTGCTCATTTTTGTGTTTTGGTATCTGAGTCATGATGTACACTTTTCTTAAATTATCTTTTAAACAAAAGATTGACCTCTTTGGAGCTCTGGAGTGCTGGAGATAATCTGTTCTCTAGTTCATCAAAACCAGGGTTAGGCTAGAATCTGGGTGTCTATCATTTGGGTAAAAAGAATCAGAAATTAGGTTTTGTTGTTCATCCCCCAACCCCACACTAAGTTTAGGTATGTCCATTTGCCACATCTCATCCGAAGCATTCTTTTTTGTTCTATCTACCTGAATGGGCAGTTTGTTTCTTATGAAACTTCCTATAAGTAGAGAAATCATGAATTTTGTCCCTTTGGTTTGCATTTTGAGAGAAACTGGAGCCTGATATTGTTTAGGAAAACTAGGTTTTACGACTTGATAACAGTCTATTTCCTGGAAACAGACTTACCTCAATTGTTTTACTTTAATAGCATGCATAAAACCAAACACTACTGGATAATAAATTCACTGGCTAAAGTGTTTGGCATAAAGGGAAGATATAGGTAGTGACACTGAAATAAACAATTTAAATCCAATATTTCCCTGATTGACAGAGCCATTTACACAGAATATTGCAGGGTCAGTTCAATCTGTGAATATCAGAAATGTCATACTAGTCACACTGCTTCTACAAAGATCTGCTTCACTAAAGAATTAAACCTAAATCTATATCTATACATAGATATAGATATTACATATATAGATAAAATCTTCTTGGCAGGGCTATGATCTTTTATGATTAGATATGAGCATATTAGACTTAAGTCTTGTGAAATATGCTAGATTGAAAGAAAAAAAGAATTCACTTCAAAGTAACAAGATGTGGCATCAAAGATGTGAAAGATCAATGGATATAATCCTTAGGCCTTGTTTTTAATATATAAAGATCATAAACACCTGGGAGATGTCTCGTGTTCAGGTGGAAAGTAAAAGTGCCATATGAGATATCTGGGGGCCTGATTGCATTCATTTTTGGAGGATGAGGTCCTGTTAATACAAATACTGGTGAATCAGAATGGTTTCACATAGGAAACTTATCCCATATTTTCAGCTGCTTTTGTCTGGGTAATATTTTATAATATTTGGTTTGGATTCCCTACCTGGACTGGAAGTAAAATTTTGATTCTACTGAACCAGAAAATGAGTAGAACCTTCAACTATTGGGGGGAGAGTCTTTCTTTCCCTTTCTAGGTTTCAAAGTCTTATTACTTTTCTTTATCTAGTGTTGAGTATTACATTATCTGCTTGTGTACTAGGTTGATCCTGTGTCAAGGCTCTGGAATGGACTTGCTGGGCCACCTTATGCATATTGCTCATCAGAGAAGGTTGGATGAAAGACAGTGGAAGGTGGTTGCTTGTTCATTTCCCTCCCCTAAAAGGAATGACAGTGAACAGGGAAGAATAGTACCAGCAAACTCAATTCCTTGCTCCTTCGTGACTTTAATGTATTTATTGAGCACCTTATGTGGGAAACACTGATAAAAACTGAGGATTCATTGTTGAACCTTGAGTCAGTTCTTGTTTTCATAGAGTTTTAAAGTTAATGGGCAAGTCAAACATCAAGCCAACAGCTTATGCAGAAATCACTGCACGTCTACCTTCATCCTCTCAGTACAAAAGACACTGAAAATTGTCTTCTCAGCTGATCATTTCAGGGTCCATCTAAAAGTTATCTGAAGTAAGCCTGATGTTAACCAAATTTTAGCATTTTGAATTTTCCCTTCCATGGTCCTTTTCTTATAGAACCACCGGTGATTAAAGATGAAGATAGAAAGATAGCCAGTAGGAAGGGGGAGCCAGAATAGCCAACAGAATCTGGGGAGGCACTAATACCTAGAGGGAAAAGTATATCAGGAGATTGACAATCTGCATTGTGGTTTTTCTTGACTTCTGTTGTAAAGAAATAAGATGCAGAGTTCTCAGTGCTGTCATGATGCTTTGCAATAAAATCAGTAACGATTATACCATTATCTTAAAGTATTACCAATAAAGGGAAGAGAAGCATTTCTATTAAAAGGAATTACCATAGCCTTTAGGCTGTTCTTAGAAATTCAGGGCAATGAGTGTGATTTTTTTTTCCTCTGCCAACATTTGTGTCCTGCAGCAGAAATAGGAGCTTCATTGCAGAAAAGGAACATGTGAGATAAACCAGATTCCTTGTGTGCTCTTGATTCTTTATTTTGCTGACCAATCAACCTGGTGACACAGTGAAACAGAAGTTTCCTAAATTGGGGACATTGGCATCCATCCTTTTAGAAGGCCTGTTGGCAAGATAATGTTAAGTGCTCTTATATAGGTGTAATTCTGGAATAATTATTCTCCTTTAATGTGGCCATATAAATCAGTCTAAATGCCCCATTAAAAGAAATGAACATGTGTTAATGACATCAACTTAGTCCTGTTTCCTGAATGGCAATTGAGGCTGGGAATAGGGAGCTATTCTGTGTCCAGTGGAATGTGCCCATGGAGACTGGATTGCTCACTGTCATGGGCAAGCTCATCAAATACAGCTCAAACAGAAATCCAAATCAATCTTTTAATCAGTGACTCACTCCAGCAGTTCCCAGCCCCTGCAATCAACTTGGTAATTGCTTCACCTGGAACTGCCTTGTTGGCACTGTAAAGTTGGTCTGGAGCATTTTACAAAACTTGATGGGTTTTAGAGAAAACTATTTTGCATCATTGACGAAGTTTAACCCTCCCTGTTTCCTTTTGTGTGTGTGATTTCAGCCTTATGAGATGTTATTTTCTCAGAAGTTAGAAAGTTTTCTCTTACAGCCACATGGCCAGAATTCAGAGCCCATCCTGTGAGCCCAGACCTTTCTGTCTGTATTCATTGTTCAGCAAGGTTCCTTGACAATGAAGTTGAGATTTATGGTGTGTGTATAGGTTTGTCAGGTGATACCAATTTCTGGGTTGAAAGAGGATTCCAAAAACTCAGATCTGTAGCTGTTCATGATTATTCATTTATATAATGTGTTTGTACAGATTGATAATGAAAATTAATCGCCTGTTACGAAACTGTCCTAACCCATTAACCTCCAAGGACTCCCACTTAGTTCTGGTGATTTGCTGTGCTTCCCAATCTCTTCTTGTATTTTCTGTGCTTTTCTCATGTTTCTAGAATTGATCTGTTAAGGTTTAGATATGAGGTGTCCCCCAAAATCTCATGTATGAGATAATGCAAGATGTTCAGTGTAAAATGATTACATCATTACAGATGTGACCTAATCATTGGATTAATCCGCTGATGGAGATTAAAGGGGGTGGAGGGGGGTAACTATAGGCAAGTAAAGTAACTGGAGGAGATGAGTCACTACGGGAGTAAGTTAGGGTTCCGATTTTTATCTCTTGTGAGCAGGATCTCTCTCTTTCCTAGACTTGATCTGATTTCCTCCTCCACACCTTTCTGCCAAGATGTTCTACCTTGCCTTGGGCCTAGAGCAATGGAGTCTGCTGTCTGTGGACTGGGACCTCTGAAACTGAGAGCCCAAGTAAACTTTCCCTCCTCTGTTGTTCTTGTCAGCTTTCTTTGGTCACAGCAATGAACAAATTCACTAGAACAACCCTGTGGTTAGCATTTCTCTTTTTGTTGAATTAAAAAAGAAAACTGTTTCTCCCCCTCCCTGGCATGGCAGGATGCTAGACCTCCTTTTAAGTAAAAACAAGTAAAATGATATTGGTATTTTTCAAATTTACTCTTTCCTTTTTGTTAATGGAATCCATCTGTTGAACATCACGTCTCACCAAGTTTATGAAACCTGATGCCTATGTGGAGAGCTAAAGTTTGAAGGGGGACAGCATCACACCAAATAGTACATGCTACATACATGTTACAAGGAAACTAGTGGACCATCCTAAGCACCTGTGTGAGGTTCTCTGTGGGATATAAGGGGCTTCAGTGAGGCAGAACAATGCGTCCTCACCATTGGACACAGTTTACCCCCATGACACATGCCTGTTACTGTCATTACTTTCCCTTTGTGATGTTTGTCAGATTACTTGTTGGTCTGTCTAGTCAAATGTACATCCCTGAAGGTGAGCATTGTGGTCAATCTGTTAGCTATGGGGTCCTCAGCTTGATGCCAGGCACAGGATTCTACTTGCTACTATATTTTCACTGAATTGAGTCCACATTATCATCACAGTAGATTCAATTATTAATTGAATGCTAATCTTATGCAGGCTCGAATGCTTGATGTTATAGGTTTAAAAAAGGCATTATAAATCCCTTTATTGTGAACTCACAATTTAGCGAGAGGACTCTTAAGATACCTAATATTTATTACATATTAAATCTGTGATATTACATATTAAATCTGCACAGGGTGATAGTAGTTATTGTAAATGTTCCCCCATTGATTAAAAAGTTAGCTCAGCAAGTTTGTTACATGAATCATGTGATCCAGATGTATATCTGCCTCAGGCTACAACCATCTCAGTTTTTATAGGTGACAACTGGGATTGTTATAGACCATATGATCACTAATTGGCCAATCTGAGAATTGAGCCTAAGCCATCTAACTCCAAAACCAGTGCCTTGGTTCCAGAAGCATGTCACTCTTAGTAATAATCCTCACACCTCTAAAAGAATGGAGGTTGGAGTCCAGCAAGTCTTTTGGACTCAGTGATGTCTCAGAGAAATTTTGAAAGGGTTAAAATTCAAGCAAGTCAAACTCTTAAAAAGTGGGAACTGCTCATTAAAGGAATAGATACAGTATTGCAGGAAGAATGGGTGGAGGAGGCAAGATCAGATCACAAAAGGACATGCTAGATGATGAAATTTATTTTCATCTCCAACTCCAAGAGGATTTGGAGGGCTTCATGTAGTCAGATGTTACTTGCAACCAGGGGATTGGGGCTGAGTGAGGTTTGGGGGAAAAGCGTAGCAGAAATTT
This sequence comes from Urocitellus parryii, assembly GCF_045843805.1. Classification (NCBI taxonomy): domain Eukaryota; kingdom Metazoa; phylum Chordata; class Mammalia; order Rodentia; family Sciuridae; genus Urocitellus; species Urocitellus parryii. Next base: position 140,666,820 of record NC_135531.1, on the reverse strand, counting down.
CATTCACATAACATTCATTTAATTGATATTGGTTAAATTTGTTGGTGCTTCCCTAAGGAGCAAAGCTTATGCTCTATGGAGACAGAAAACAAAGAAGTGCGGACATAAGAGATTTGAAGGCTGTGATGCATGTTGTGTTGAATGAACAAGAAGATGGAGACCAGGATGGATGTCTATGTTTGAGGCCTTCATGTAGAGAAAGCTGAGTATTCACATGAGGAAATACTATCAGAAGTGACATCCAAGGTATGGGAAGGAGCCAGCACACTGTCTTAGCACTGAGAGCAGCAAGAGTAAAGGGACTTGCTTGAATGTGCATGAGGAACTAAGAGGAGGTGCCCGAAAGCATGGTGTGATAGGATATTGGGTAGAGATTGGTATAAAATTCTTCAGTACCACATTAGCCAAATAAGTGGGTAGAAATCTCAAGATTTCCAAAGGCTAGTGAGTTGTTAGTGGGTGGGCTTGCCTTTTAAAATCATTACTTTGCATACTTGCTCAATAAATTTTTTGGGAGGTTGTGTGGGTAATGAAGACAGAGATCCAAGCATATGAGGGTTCTTCCACAGGAAAATGAAAAGATTAAGGTCAGCCTGGAGCCAGCAAGGCAACTCTACAGAATCAGCAGGAACCTATACCCCTGTCTGTCTATTTTTTGCTCTACCTTAGCCTTGGCTTATATTCTCAAATACATAAGATGACTGCTAAGACTCCAGCATCCCTCCTGTCATCCAGACAGGAGCCAGGAGGGACAGGAGAAAGGCGCATATGACAGCTTGTCTATTCCTCGGTTTAATTTTGTAGAAGCTGTGCCCACCGACATCCAAATAATTAGCTACTTTCAACTGCAAAAGAATTCTGAGAAATATGGCCCACTACAGCTGAGCCCATTCCTACCCAGAAAAAAAAATCATGTTTCTGTTACTAAATAAGAATACTTGGTGAGAAGGCCACTAGCAGTTTCTGCCACACACGCTGTGTGGAGAATGGATTGGAGAGGGCAGAGTACTAACAAGAAAGGAGCAATGGGAAAGATCTAGTTGAAATTACTGGCACCAATTAGATAGGGGTATGTGTGGAGGTGAAGGGGTAAAAAGTTAGAGATAAAGAATGATCCTGAGAGCTATTTTGAAGCGAAAACTCACATAATTTCCTTCTTCCCGAAACACACAATTGAAGGACTGTGGCTTACTCCATTTTCCATATATTTCTTTCTTAGTGGTGTTGAAAGAATAGATGCAGAAAATGACCAGACAGTGTGGGGAGAAATATGAGATTTATTTTATTTGTAAATAGCACTTCTTTTTCATAAAGGATGCTAGCAGAAAGCCAAGTTACCTGCAGATCTAAGTGCTTCCTCTGTGAAAGGGCTCTCAGGAGAGAAAAAAGACTCTTTTTAATCCTTTTCTCAAAGCCTGAGATTTGCACCATGCTGGGTTTTATGAATTTGACAGCTTCACACTGTAGATAAACTCTGTAATTGCTTTGATAACAGACTCACCAGAGTTAAAAAGGGAAAAAAAGAAGAAGAAGAAGAAGAAGCAGTGCTATGCAAATTTGGGGAGAGAGGGCTGTTTTAGCAGCTTTGAATCTATTTGACTAAATGTAATATAAAATTTTCTTATGTCAAATACAGCTCAGAAAATACTAAACAATATTGTCATGAAGCAGAGGAAATCAGGTTAAGCCAACTTATGAGTCTGGGTAGATTGACAGGCCTCGAAATTGGAATTCAAATATTTAGAAGCAATAAAGCACGTACTTCCAGATCATGATGGCTCTGAAGGGGTTTGCGATGTAGTAAACTGAAATATTAGCCAAGAAATTAATGCACATGCAGTACATCATAATTTGTTTTCAACACAACATTTGTCAAGCTTTCACCTAGGGACCTACAAGACCAAATAGAGCCTTTTTCAAGAATGAAGATTGCACACAGAGCCCTCATAGATTTATGATCATTTAAGCCAGGTAATTTCAGCAGTACCCTAGATATTTCTCAGTCATGAAAGAGCAATGAGTGAGCATTCAGCAGACTTGAGTTTGAGACCTGACTTGACTACTTCCAATCTTTATGACTCTGAAAATGTCAGATTAGCTCAGTTTTCTCTTGTGAAAATTGAAAATAAGCTTTTCTTACTTATCTCTAGGGCAGTAAGCTCACCAGGGATGTTTTGGCCATGTGAGGCAATATTGAATTATTGATGTTGTTATCGACAAACAACTTAAGGCGAATCAGAGAGAGAAAGGCCCACTGAAATAACTAGTCGTCCCACCTCTGTTGTTATTTACTAAATGTGCTCATAGCTTGTCTAATGGTTAGAATGAAAATAATCAGCATCTTAATCAGTGAAATTACCCTACAGACACATTAATACACACATATGTGCACACATACATATATATTTGCAAAATATTTATATAATACATATATAAATAATACATATATAAAAACAAACACATAGATTAAATGTGTGTGTGTATATATATATATGTATATATATATATATACACATATATATATATATATATATATATATATATACCAACTGAGCCATGCTTTTACACGCATACATTTATGCATGTGTGTGTATAAATATATATTCAGGTAATTTCTTTTCCCATATATGGTATTACTTTTTTGGATAAGATGTCATTAGTTAGATCTGTTCTTTTGATAATGTTAACAGGTCTTGTCAGTCATTTTTGAAATATGTGCATTCATCACAGGATGGTTGAATGAGACCAGTAATTTTACTCTAAAAAGTGTTTTTTTTTATAATATTGAAAAATAACTTGAAATGACCCAAAGATATTTTTCACCATTGTGAAACATTAGCTCTGTCACATTTCAGGACTGAACATTAAGGGAAATGAGCTTGCTAAACTTTCTTGAAATAGGTATAGATTTGCCCAGGAATGGGTATGCTCTGCTATGTCCTTCCCCTTGTTGGGTAGAAGCTGGAATCTTCTGAAGCTAACATTCATGGTGTTTTAATTCGTGACCTTGACTGACTGAATCCTGCTTTTTTATGCTTTGACTCAAAGTTGAAACAACAGTCTCCTCCAGCATAGTGAATTAATATTTGTGTAGAACAATATTTCATATAATCAAAAAACATAACCTAGGGATTTAAATGTATAAGCAATAGCATATGATTTTTTTTCTACTAAAAGTGAGTTTATTTCACAACAAGGCTTGTGCATATTTAGCATCTTTTAAAATAGTGGTTCTCAATTGGAGGTGATTTTGCCACCCAGGGGATACTTGGCATATTTGATTGTGGAGACTGTAAAGGTGCCATAGGAATTTAGTTAGTAGAGGTCAAGGATGTTGCTAAACATTCTGCAATGCAAAGAGCAGATCCCATAACAAATAATTGTCTGGCACAAAAGGTCAATAAGGCTGAGGGGGAGAACTTTTGATTTAAAAGATGTATGCTTTGAAGAATTCTTACATTAAAGGAGAATGTTAAAGCAGGGATATTCTCATAAGTTTGCATTTCTGAAATGTAATTCTGTACTGCATAACATTCCCTATCAGAGTTCCAAATTCGTAATTGTCGTCTTTGCACTTGAACTATGCTTCCTGGAATTCCCCCTCTTGCATAGCTATGGACTAGCACAGGCCACAAGATCCATTTTGGGCCTTCTAGATTTCTAGATTCATTTTTTTTTTTTTACTTCTGTACTAGATGTATGTTGGTTCACAATGAAGGATGCAACTATTTTCATTTCTTTTGGGTCCACATGCAGGAACAGAATCAATGGATCATATAGTACTGTTTAAATTGTTGAGTAACGGCCATACTACTTTTTCAAAAGTGACTGTATATGCCATGTGCCCACTAGCAATGTCAATTACTCTCTATAACCTCACCACTTGCTATTCTTGATCTTTTGATGATGACAGTTATAGTGGGTATAATGTGACACGCTTACTGTGATTGTGCTCTATATTTCCCTGATGGCTGATGATACTAAGCATCTTTTCATGTGCTCATCAACCATTTGTATGTCATCTTTGAAGACAGGTTTTCAACAAGGATACTTTGCTATTTTATTGAGTCATTGTGTATTTTTAAAAATGTGCTGCAATAATTCTTTATGTATTCTAAATATGTTCTATCAAATGAATGATTTGAAGTTTTCTCCAATTCAGTGAATTCTTTTCATTTTCTTGATAAATGTTACTGTTCCAAAGTTTTGAACTAAGGCTGGGGTTGTAGCTCAGTGGTTGAGCAATTGGCTGGCATGTGTGAGGCACTGGGTTTGATCCTCAGCACCACATAAAAATAAAATAAGTAAAATAAAAGTATATAAAAGTTTTTAACTTTGTTACTTTTTATTGTTTGTGATTGGGTGGCATACCCAAGAAATTGCTTAATGCAAGGTTGTGAGGATCAACATCAGTCTCCATCTATGTTTTATACATTCAGTTTTACATTTAGATCTTTGGCACTTCTCAAGTCGTTTTGAATACACAATGAGGTAGAGATGCAACTGCACCATTGCACATGTAGATATCCATTTGTTTCAGAAACATTTGTTGGAAAGACTGTTCTTTATCTTCCTTCAATCATCTTGGTATCCTTGTTGAAATTCAACTGACTATAGATTTGAGGTTTTGTTTTGTGCTCTCTCAATTTTATTCCACTGAGCTCTGTCTATCCTTACATTTGTCTTGATTACTATTAGTGGTATAGTAAATTTTGAAGGTGAAAATTGTGAGTTCTCCAGTTTTACTTTTCAAAAATTGTTTTGTCTGTCTGTATCACTCAAATTTCCATAGGGTTCTTAAGATCACTTGTCAACAATATCTGCAAAAAAAAAAAAAAAAAAAAAAAAAAACGGTGTATAAGACAAAGCCTCTGAGGCTTGAGATGCTTCACTATGCAGCAATAAATAACTACTGCACAATGAATTCATAGCTCTTCAGTTTCAATCCCCTTTATCTATTGAAAATGAGACATTTAGCTAAACAAGCATATCCATGACATCTGCAGAATGTGAGGGCAAAAATCATAGGGGTAATAAAAGTCCTAAACAAGGAAGCGACCTCTGCCTTCTGTCTCTTGAACATTTTTCCTCCTCCTCCTCCTCTTCCTCCTCCCCCTCTTCCTCCTCCTCCCCCCCTGTTCCTCCTCCTCCCCCCTCCTCCTCCTCCTCCTCTTCCTCCTCCTCCTCCTCCTCCTCCTCCTCCTTTTTTTTTAAATTTCTGAACCAAAAATTATAAAAATAATTAATACATAGCCTGGATAGTCATTATTTATAGACTTCTGTTTATTGTACATTTAGATAATAGATTGGAGGATTTGGACAGCAAGCCTCCTTAGCATATCTGGTAATATATTGAAAAATTTACAGGTCAATAAGAAGTCAGGAACTAATTCTTATCTCAAAGCCTTGCATGTTTTCAGATATCTAATGAAAAGAGTTTTCTTAATCTTCCTGAGGATATAGAATATTCATGTTGAAGTCTCAGGCTCTGAAGCGAGAGCTGGAAATTGATTCAATCCCATTTAACATTGACTGGATGTCTGATTTAGTTCAAATGCATAGCTTCTCTAAACCTCAGCTTCTTCCCGTGTAAAAGGGGGACTCTAATACAGGTTGAGTATCACTTATTTGGGTGTGTTTCAGATTTTGGAGTTTTTTTTTTTTCAAATATATACATTTGCCTAGATTTAACCCATTGAATATCCCTAGTCTCAAAATTTGAAATCTGAGCACTTGAGGACTGAAGCTCAGAATGTTTCAGATTTCAGAACATAAAAATTTTTCACTTTTCAGGTTAGGTATGTGCAACTTGAAGCACCAACTTCAAAGCTTTTTTTTTTTAAATAAATTTGGATTCAGATAGTGTTTGAAGGACATGGCAGTTTTCTGGTAAGTAAATAATAGTGCCTATTCATAAATATCAGCAAACTTATATAATCAAACTGAGATAAACCCACTTTATGTAAACCAAAATGGAGTAATATGATCTCATGAAAGAATTAAATTTTAAGATGACTTGCATAATCGAAAGACACCTTTAGATAGGAGACTTTATTTTAAATACCATTGTTATCTGATATCTTATTTCATGAACATGAAGCTGTTATCTAGGTTCAATCTCCAAGCACATTTGAAATCACTGAAGGAGTAGGGTAGCAGGCATTTCTTCAGGTCCTTTCTAGTTTTAGGGTGCTATAATTTACTTTGGGCACATGGTGGGTAGGGGTAGAAATAGATGGCTAAAGCATTGGGAGATACTGCCTAAAGAAGAATCATCACAAGTACAAATAAAGTGTGTTGGGAATCCTAAGGCAAGTCAACTTTTTCATCCACTTATTTAACAAAACAAAACCATACTGGAATGTTATGTAATTACCTGCCACACACCTCATAGGAAGTATAACAAGTATAATTTTAATGTGAACTGACAACTTGAGTAAATGAAATGTTGACAGCATGGATTTTCTGCAACATGGATGAATGATTGATGGGTAGACTTTTTCAGAGACACAGACTCAAAGAATCAGGGCCCTGTCATCATCCCTGCCTTCTGCCACTTAAGCATATCTGTTTTTCTCTGTTTTTTTTTTTTTTTAATGCTTACTGCTCATGAGGCTAGGTTTATTTAGGACCAATCAGGAGGACTTGGAATGAGATAGAGGACAAGGAGTTATTTTAGCTATCGAACAATGCATTAGATTGGAGTCCTTTTTTGTAAAAAAAAAAAAAAAAATGAGACTATTGATTTATTAACAAAAAATAATAATATAAACTTTTCAGGACAGATTTGGTTTACACTTATATTAGCACCAAAAAATTTCAGAGTACTTGCGACAGAATTATGATTCTTTGTCTTACAAGAGTAGAGGATAAACTTCAACCAGTGTATATTCTTTTTGTTAGCTTAAAAAAATAACTATTCACTATGTAATTATATACTATGCTTAAGAATTCTTGACTTTTTGATGGTTATGTCCAGATCAATTTGTAAATAATGAATTCTATATTGGAAGGAAAATTTCTAAGTGTTCTTTGTTTTAAAAAATTGGCCTATAATCTCAGTGGCTTTGGAGGCTAAAACAAGAGGATCACAGGTTCTAAGCAAGCATCAGCAATGGCAAGGACCTAAGTAAACTCAGTGAAACCCTGTCCTAAATAAAGTACAAAATAGGACTGGGAATGTACCTCAGTGGTTTAGGGCCCCTGAGTTCAATCTCTACTACCCACCTCCAAAAAATTGGTAAACTTCCAGGTACATACTTGTAATACCACTGACTTGAGAGGTCAAGGGAAGAGGATCATAAGTTCAAAACAAGGCTTAGAAACTTAGCAAAACCCTGAGCAACTTTGTGACAACCATTTCTGAAAATTAAAATAAATAAATAAATAAACAAGTTTGAGGATTGACTCTGTGGTTAACTGTCCCTGGGTTCAATCCCTGACCTCCCCCCAAAGGTAAACTAGATATCATGCAATAAACTGCATCTGGCTTAAGCATTGCAATAAAATAAATTCATTCAGGCTTATTCTTTAATTTGTTTTGTTTTTAAAATAGTATGTTCCTTGAAATTTAAACCTAGCTAGGATTACAGATGAATTCTGTAACCAGGATTACAGATGAATTATGTTAGGATGTCTCATTTGCCACCCATGGTATATTTTAGTTCTTTCTCTTTGTACTTCATTCTCAAGTTGATTCTCTCCACATAAAGCATTTATTTGCCTTGACTTAGAATTGTGTGGTCACTAAACCAATTTCTGGGATTGTCTCTCTCAGCCTGATGTAGGCTTTCCCTGAAACTGGAGATACAAGGCTAAACTATTTTTCCCTCCCTCCAAGAGTAGCAGAAATTACTTGAGAATAGATTCTATTGACAGGAGATATGAATACTGGCTGATTAAAAACAAGGTGAAGAGAATTACATTTGAAGCCCCCTTCCAGAACTTTAAAAAAAAAAAAGACTAGTGGACTTTCATATGCTTTAGTATATAAGATGAAATTATTAACCTAAGGCTTAACTATATTGGGAGAGATGGAAAGCAAATTCACCTGTGATCCCTATTTTTCTACTATATCTCACTGTCTTCATCCAGACAACCAAAGAAGTTTTCTTGTTTTTGTTTTTTTCCCCCCTTGAGGGCCTACTGAAAATTCAGAGCATGTGAGACAAGAGTGATAAGGATCATTAGAAACTAGGATAACATTCTATGCAAGGAATAATAAAAACAACTGGAGGCATTTACTTGAGACAATACTAGAAGATGAGGGGCAGGTGAGAGGAGAAATTAGATAGCTGAAGGTCACTGTTGTAAGGATATTGTAGAGCCTCATGGTTCCCAATGTGTAAAATTTACAGAAAGACCGATTGTGGCTGAACAGAATGAATTGCTTCCTTGGAGCTAGGGCTGTTGGCCAACAAAATAGAATATTGAAGATGGTGAATATTCAATTGGTAGTGGTAATCAAGAAGACGCGGGCGAACATTTATCAGGAATTGTATGAAATTGTATCATCCAAAATAAATAGAACACAAACCACTTAGGTAATTTTAGGTTTTCTAGTGGCCATATTAAAAATAAATACCATATTTCTCCACATAATCATTGCAGATTTTATGCCAATTTTTGGCAAAAAAAATTATGTGAAGATTTTTTTAAAATGAAAATTGTGCCAGTATTACTTAAAAATCATTTAATACTAAACTGTCATTGATGCAAGGTCTACTCATGAATATACATTATTATTGTAGCGGTAAAAATTATGTAGTTAAATACAGTAGGTGAAATGAGTTTTTGAAATAGATTGAGCACCAAGATACCCAAAATACCATTACTTCATTGTATAATAACTATAGATCTCTAAAGGAGATTTTTACCTTCCCCCTCCCCCTCAGGATTAAATAGCAAAATGTATTGTTTTTTATACTTACAGGACATTTTAATTTGAGCTAATGGCATCTCAGCAGTATACAGTTATTGCATTGACTAGTGTAGCTGTATTTTTTCATTGAAGCCTGAGGCCCAACAGAGGGAACATTTCAACCCTGCGTTTGAATCTGTGAGAGCAACACCTATGACTGGCCATGCCATTTACTTATTGAAAATCTGCAGCAGATTTCCAGTATTTAAAGAAAAAAAAAATAGTAGCAACTGCCCGAACCCTCTTATTCAACATCTATTAGTCCCTAAGACCCTGTATCTATGTCTATTTTGTTCATCTTTGTTCTCCATAAATAACCTTCGCCCTGGTAAAACAAAGTGCTGAATTATTATTATTTTTTACGTTTTTGAAGTGGTGACCTGAATTTTGGCTTGCTCTCTAGTTTATATCCTTTTTTTGGGGGGGAGGGTATGGATCCTGTATTATATACCCAAAGGCACTTCCCATTATCTTATTCTAATGAGAATAGCTTTCTTCAATTTCTTTGGGTGGAAGAAATGTCAGTCTCTGTATACAAGCAAACTTTGATACATAAGCAAAAATCATATGTATTTAGAGTAGAGACTCGCACCAAGGAGTGCATGTTCTAGTTCCAGCTCTTGCTTGCACTAAAGCATGTTGACTAAGCTTAGGTCTGGCATGATACCTCTCTCTTCACCTAGAAACAGAATTTTAGACTAGACAGTCTCTCAGGATATCCTCTTCTCTCAAGTTGTGCTAAAGTGAGAAGCCTAGGTCAAGTGGAAAAATGAGTTCGATTTCAGACACTCAAGGGATTTTTATATTATTTTAACTTCAACACTGGAGACTGTGTGACCTTGAATGTAACTCTTAACCTCTATGGATGTCATTTTCTGTCTTCATATTGATCATAATAGCAACTTTTCAAACTAAAACAATAGGACCAGTTTATATTATCTCAACAGTGTGTTGTTGAAGTTTAAAGCCAAATCTAGAGTCACCTCATTTGGGTTCAAATCTGTCTTTTTAGCTGAATGATTGATCTTTTTTTAAAGTATGGGAATGCATAACATGCTTAGCCTAAATAAATACCTCTTAAAATATGTCCTATGCTTTGTGGCTGTTCTTGTGATTGAAAGAACATATCTTATGTGACTTTTAGTCAGTTTTTTGGGGCTCTTTATTTAAAATTTGTTTCTGTTGTTTGGGTTTTGGGCAGTGCTGGGGATCAAACCCAGGACCTTGCCTATGTTAGGAAAGTATTCTACCACTGAGCTATAGACTCTCACTTCCTCTATTATCTTTTAAACAGAAAAATATCCATATTCATTTTATGTTTACTGTCATTGGGAGGAAGAAAAAAAAGAAATATACAGAAGGACTTTGTAAAATATCAAATGCCACAACGCATACATTTTCAGAGCAAGCAAACATTTTGGGGATGGATGAGCTACACATGTGTTCGTGCAAGACAGCCCACTTCAGTAAAGCGGGCCCTTTCCACATGGGCTCTGTGCTTTGTCCCTCCCTAATGTCCAGAACTGTGCCTGCCACACAACCTGGGCTGGTGGAATAAGCATGCAGCATGATTTGCAATTTGCAATTTGGCAGTAGAGGTGGAAATTTCTCCCAATACAAGGAAAACATCCAGAATTTCTTGTTATTCTTTTCTCTGAAAGCACAATCCCATCATGGGAAGAGCTACCAAAATAGAAAATGAAATCATTTAAGTAGAACACTTTCTATGTGATTAGAGACCTTTGTTTCAGGTGAGCTGACACCTATTGAAACTTTAAGAGGGAACTATTTTGGAAGCCAGGTGGCATTATGCAGTCTCTTTGCTTATCTTTTCATTTCCTCTCTTTTTTACCATCTCAAGTTATTTGCATAATAACAGATTCTTTGTTTTCCTGGAGTTCAGGTTTCCGCCTTGGGCCCCTTATGAATTCAAAATTCTGGGATTGTGATATCAAAGTCATTTGTGTGGAAATGCTTTGATGGCTCTGAGCAGATTTGGGCCCAGTCTGACTCAAATAGGGTTTTCATAGTAATGTGGCTGGTGACTTATCTTGCTTTTCATTTTCTTAAACATAGCTGAGGACCTGGCATTGGCTTTCTTATGCGTGTTTGGAATAAAGAGGGAATAGCCATGTCTTTTTTCTCATATGTATGTCTTATAAGAAAACCATCATGAAGGGTCAAAACAGACTGCTTCAAAGAGCAGTATATGGGGGAAGGAGCAGGAGACAGTTTCTCCTTTTTTCTAAGTGTTCATTGTTTATGAATAGTTTCGGTTTCTTCTGGTTATGGGAAATAATATTACAAGTAGAGCTTTTAGTACAGGCCATGGCTGTAATTAAAATTTTATCCATAGTCATATTGCTATCCCATCCATTCTAGACATTTCCTCTGTAGCGTTCCTGAATGAAGTTTATCATAGTAGCAAACAAAATATGTTTGAGTCCTTATTCGCACATTTGACACTGTACTGTGGGGTGAGAACCACAGTGAACAAGAGAGACATCTTCCTAGAACCCATCATCTGGTGAGGTAGGCAGGCAGGACTTAACCAACAGTATCCTGGTATAAAAACAGAGTGCAAGATGCAACTAGACAGAGGAGTCAAAACCTGTAGAGCAGAGGGCCAGAGGTAGGCAGAGGCCAGCTGAGGCAAACCAAGGTGGGGGCTCCTCATTTCCTTCTAGGCACTGTGGGGAATCTCTGGAGGGTATTAGAGGACAATGCAATCAAATTTGGTCTATAAAAAACCTCAGGTTGAGTCCCCCTCATTGAAATGATTACTACCTGGAGAATCTCTGACCCTTCTCAAGCAGCTTTTCCATTATTAGAAAGCTCAGTTGGGACCCACACTGTATTCACTTGGTAGGGTCCTCCCTTTGTGCTGGGCAGCAGTGGTCCTCATTTTGTATGAGTCAGGATGGGCCCAGCCCTGGAAGGAGACAGACTCCAAATCTGCATTTTCACCAGGTGTAGGTGCCTTAAGCTTCCTGAGCTTCAGTTTTCTCACCCGGTTAAACAAGTTGGTGTGAATTTAAAACAGCTGTGTATCCAAACAGCTCCACATATGTAACAGGAATCAGTGACTTCTGCCTGTCAGGTTTGACCTGAAGGCTTCATGAAGTCATCTCACATATCAGCCTCCTGGCTGGTGTCTAGCACAGAATAAAACAGAACTCTAAATTGTTAGGTTGCATTGTGGGGCTTCTTCTCCATGCCTTTACTCTCTGCACATTTGCATTGACTTTCCCTGCTCCCAGCTGGGGTCTCCATGTGGAATTCTTTTCTTTTCCTCCTTCTTGGGTATGATGTGTTTCTCATTTCCTTAGTGTTTTCTTGGCCTCCCTCTTCCTCTCCTTTTCCTTCCCCTCCTTTTTCTTCCCCCCTTTTCTTCCCTTCCCATCCTTTGAGAATTCTGGTCCATGCTAACAGCCTGCCCTCCTGTTCCTCAAATGTATACAATGGAAGTGGAACAGCACAATATTTCCACTGAAAACCACTGTATATAGCTCTTGAATCTTTTGCTTTGATCCATACCATATCCAATGATGGCTTCTTTAACACCAGAACAGATTTATTTTTCCTAGTTTGGTAACAGTGCCGTACATTCTTGGAGAAAATAAACTGCATAAATGCGCAAAGGGAAATTATTTTAGTTATTTAATTCCCCTTTCTTTGAGTTAAATATTAATATTTCTCAAACAGAACACTATTTTTTTTTAATTTTCAGAAAATACTGCTAGATGTTACAGATAGAAGTTCATGAGACATATTTTCTCAAGGATTTTGGTATGTGTATGTTTCTTTGTATTTTTGAGAGATTCTCATTAAATTGCCCAGGCTGGTTTCAAACTAGAGATACCTCCTGTATCAGCCTCCTGTGTAGCTAGGATTACAGACATAAGCTACCATGCCCAATTTGCATAGTTTTCATTTTAATACAGAGATGATGAAGGATATGTAAGTGATGAGAAATCTATCCCAGTCTTGAGAGGTCAGAACATATCTACTTTGAGAAGTACCACTGAACATAAATTAAGAATGAGTATATGAGGGGCTGGGAATGTAGGTCAGTGGTAGTGTACTTGTCCAGCATGCCCAAGGCCCTGGATTTGATCCCCAGTAAAACACACACACACACACACACACACACACATATACACATAGACACACACACACATACACACACACACACACACACACACACACAGAATGGTATGATAGGAATCCTAAAGGAACAATACTAACAGTGGCCCAATGTGAGCAACCCTAAGGGAATAAGAAAGTACAAGGGGGTTTGGATTTGGGATGTGTGATCCAGGGGAGGAGGTGATTTTCAGGAGGGGTCTCTGGCAGAGGCAGATTCTAGATGATGGCTTCTAAGACCTTTTCTGTACATTCAGCTCTACAAGATTAAGGACCAACCACTGGAGGGATTCCGAGAGGAGGGGTGAATGTGAATCTGAGCAATGATAAATTATTGCCACAAAGTTTCTGTACTCCTTCCTGTCAGCCATGGAGCACAATTAAGAGAGACTCCCTTTCATTGAATGGAGAATGAGAGCCTACATTCCTAGAGATTTGGTACTACTTAGCCCAAGGCAATAGAATCCCAAAAATTGATGGGGGGAAAAATAATAATGTGCATTTAAAAATAAAAGAATAAACTACATGAGCAGCTGGGGAAAGTTTGAGTTTCTATGGAAACCTCTTCTAAGATGTCTCCCTCAGGCAATGGAGCCAACTTCCCAAATGCCAAGGAGAAGTAAATATGAGCTGAAGAAATTGTTGGGCTGTGACTGATCACAGCACATGTAGCTGGAGGGAAGAGGGCCTTGAAATGGGCAAGGATTACTCAGCTGGCGTTTCTTTTTTTAAATTATGGGGTGAGGGGAGGTGGAAGTGGCCAGGTATTTTCCTGCAAGGGGCTAAGGAAAGTTTGACTTGAATGAAATCATGTTGCCAATAAAAAGGGAAATACAACTATTTATGTAGTTCAGTGACCAGGAAGTGATAGATGGGTTGATGGTGAAAACAGGCATATGCTTAGATTTCTTCCCAGATTGAAGTTCTAGGAGCTATGGACCCTGCCCACCCCTCCATTATCAATCTGGATCACTTTCCTTGTCCCTTAGCCCCTTGTCCTCCCTGCTGTTCACCAATGACAGAAAGTAGACCCTTCCTTCAGAGTGTTTGAACTTGGTCTTCCTGTTTTATTCACTTTGCCTCTATCACTTTCTCCACTCAGGTCTGTGTGTAAGCTGGTCCCTCATCTGTCAATCCTGGGTTATCCAAGAGCCCTCCATCAAATGCACCTCCTTATCCTTCCCATCCCAGGCTATCTGTATCATGTCACTTTGTTAATTCATTTATACCATTTGTTATGGATTGTTATTTTTAATTTATGTGTATACCTATTGATAAGCTGCCTCTCCTCAAAGCATAGGCTTCAAAAAAGCAGAGGGAGCCACCCTGCCCCAAGTCCCCAGGTTCAAGGCAAGTGTCCAGCCTAGTGAAGGTACTCGGTAGACATTGAGTGAGTGATTCTCATTCTTGCCCTCAAGAAGCAGATAATGTAGGATACATGAACCTGACATTAGACATAAACAGCACTGGAATATCAAGGGTTAACTGATCCCATGCCACCAAGGAAAAGTCTAGAGATCAATAATGATAGCAACAGAAAAAATATATTAAAATCAACAGTAATGGTTCCACCTTTCAGACAATCTCTTTAAATAAGGCATTAATGGTATTTTACACTGTTCCTTATTTCCCTGTGAAACAGTCTCTGGAGTAATTCATATGGTATCAATTTTCTAGTTAAGGAAACAGGATCAGAGAGAGGCTTAGTTTGTGAAACTGGATTTTAATTAAGCTTAGTCTAATTCTTGATTCTAAGCAAATGCAACTTTAAAAAATAAGTATACAACTTTGGGAGATGAGACATGAACCTCTCTGAGGACAAAGGATTTGGGTAGAGAACAAATTTCAGGCTTGATCTGAGTAGCAATGGATGGCAGCATGGCCTACATGGAATCCCTACAGGGCTGGAAGCAACAATTCACATGGGACTAGATGAGAGGCACATCAAAGGGCTCAGCTGGTGGGTGGAATTCCAACATCCAGGGCCTCCTGGCTCTGGGGTGGATGTGACCAGGTTCCAAGTATGGTTGGGGAAAGACAAGGTGAGAATCAGGTCAACTGAAATGTTGGACCATGTGACTTAAGTTCTTTGAACTCCAAGTGAGGAATGAATTTGATACAAAATATTGTGTATATACTTATTGATATTTCAATTGTATTAACCTACCTTACCTTATATTCATGTTTGTGAACATGTTTGGCAAGTTGTGAAGAGTTTGTAAACACTTTTCTCCCTTTTAACACCCAGGAATTATTACATCTATTTTTTTAAAAAAAGAGACAACTGAGGCTCAGATAATTGTTGCCTGGCTAAGCATGCATTTGTTTTGTAAACTAGAACCCGATGTCCAGACTTTTGTTGTGAGATTCTTTTATTTATGTGAACAGTTGTTGATACTGCAAAATTCTTCATGTTGATCTAAAACAGTATCCTGTACCTTTTTTTTTCATTGTAGTTCTACGTCAAGAAAAATCACAAATCCTTTTTATGAAATAGATGTAGATGTCAGTATTTATTCTTCAAAGCATAAGCAAATTTCTCCAGAAACAAAAGTCTTATTTTCTTCCCTCTAATCTATTGAATTTCTTTTGTCAAAGTATATTTAGAGGATAAAAAATGCACCAGTTTCTTGTGTTTCCTATAAATGATAGTCAACATGAAAATGTCCCCTTTTTTTCATAAACTGATGAGTCACTTTTCCCTCTACCTATTTTTTTAAAATGATATTGGCAAGTGTATAACCTCTGAGCCATCATTTATATTCATTCATTCTGGTTCTTTCTCTCCCCCTTCCTCCCCACCCCTAATTCATGACATTAATAACATTTTTTAAGTCTATCTTTGGAATTTAATGTGGGCTCCAATGACACAATAGATGCTAAAAAAAAGCCGTGTAAACTAGAAGTCATCATAAATTCTAAAGAATAGTCCTTCTTTTATCACTGGCTCAGACCATAAACAGACCAGTACGTCTGTCTCTGGACATCTTCCCTGGTGAATACGGTTTCGGGTCCCTTTCCTGTCCTTTCATCTTGCTTTTCAATGTCTCCCTTAATTGCCAGCTTTCAAAAGAATACTTTGTCACTCCACCATGTATAGGAGAAGAAAAGGCTCAAATGTCTATCACAGAGGTTTCCAAGTGACTGGTCTCATCATGGTGTCAGATCCAGAGAGTTGTCTTGCTCAGTCACAAACAGGCAGTCTTTGGGGGCTGATGGGAACAAAAGAACGTGCTTAATGTGGGTAGTATATTTAATCTTTATCCTTGAATCAATTTCATAAGCCAGAAAAATCTGCTTAAGCATCCATCATTCTGGATTAACTTAGAAAATTGGAGCATCTGACAATACTGTATTTTTATGCCTATTTTTTATTGATATCAGCCATTATGTAGCCCTTCAGATGGGGTATGTGTCTTGTCATCTCCTAGATACCCCACCATGTCCAGTTGTCTCCTTGAAACCAAGATCCATTGTCAAATTCTGTTCAGCATATCTGTCCTGTTGCTTTCCCTACTGGGAAATGGAAAGATAAATGAAAAAGGCTGCCATGTTTCCAAAAAGTGAAATATACTTTGTGGAAGCATATTTGTTTAAAATTTCAGCACAGTGTCTCCACATCTTGTTTCTCTCATAGCCGGCCTATTTGATTCATTTACTGTGGTTTTCTGCTTCCTGGAGGTGTTGGATTCCCTCACTCTGCTATAATGGTTCTGTCATGTTCATCTTTTTCCTTGGGGCTGGGGGATGCATATAGTCTGCTATATTTGTTCTCCCACAACCGGAAGGTTACTCTTTTAACTGTGTCATGCCTCATTGCCTCCTGATTCCCTTCCTGAGGGGCGTGCCTGTTTCCCATCCACAGCTCTGGAACACTTATTCCACCTCATTTCATCCCTCCTTCCATCACAGAGAATGTGAGGCTCCATTCTCTCTGGATACTGGCAAAGAAATTGTCTCCCTTCCTTTGTTTCATCTTTAACTCTCGGGAATTTTCCCATAGCCAGGGCATCTCCTCTTCCTGGACCCCAGGCCTAGAGGTGAATTATTCCAACAAAGCATCTATATTCCTCCCAGGACACACATTCAGAAGAGAGCATTTTTAATGTCCAATATGCTAAAATGGTCTGTCTCTATGTTTTGTAGGAGTTTAATAGAGGATGTGAAGCATATGACAATAAAAAAGTTACCTTGGTGAAAAGCTTTATAATTGAAAATATTTCAAGAGAATCCAAAATACTAGGTGTTCCCCCAACAGTAATTTCTTCTTGGGCTCACAAACTGAATGGAATGTATATTGTTTCTCTTTTCCTTGAGATTTATTTTCTAAATTAACTATAATATTTACATAATATTTTGTAATCAGAAAATAAAACTGATGGGAAAAAAATTGAAAGTATTTTTCACATCTCATTTGAATACTATTTTTTTTTGGTATCCTTCTTATTAAATCCTGAACCATTGGCCAGAATTCTGACTTCCTAAGTTTCTGGGTTTTGTTTTGGATTTTTGTACCTTTTAATCCAGAAGACATTTCCATTGCTAAGACATTACAAGGTATAAATAGCATAATAATAATAATTATATTGTTGTTGTTGTTTTTGTTGTTTTTGGCATTGGCTTTCTGCACTTCCTGAAGGTTCAGGTAGATAACATGACTGAGTGAAGAGAAGACAGGAGTGCCAGGTTCTGAGGCAAGCAGGGCAGTGTAGGCTCTGGCTAAAGATAGTAGTCAGTCTGGCACTAGCAGGACACAGCAGAAATGCAGGCCTATACTAACTCTGACTTTGTGACTTTCCGAGTTCACGTTCAGGTCAGAAATAAGAAATTCCCTGATTATTTTGTATGTTGCAGTCACTAGCAGCAGTGTGTGTAACCCCTGGTACATGTGGCAAAGAGATGCTTGCTGCCAACCATGAGACTATCACTTAAATCCTCCAGGCTTTATTTCCAACCTGTTGGAACAAAGAAAAAAGGAGATACTCCCTCCCCAGCAAAATCAGCATGGGGTAGGATGGAGTCCAAGATAATAATATATTCAAATACAATCATCCTTCATTAATCGCAGGGAATTGGATCAAGGACCCCTGCAAATAACAAAATCAGATGCTCAAGTGCTTTATATAAAATGGCACAGTATTTGCATGTAACCTATGGAAACCCTCCTATATAGGCTAAATCATCTCTTGATTACTAATAATAACTAATGCATTGTAAATGCTGTGTAATTGGTAGTTATATTAAAGAATAATAAGAAAGTCTGTTCATGTTCAGTACAGATGCATTTTTAAAACATATTTTCAATCCCTGATTGCTTTTTTTTCATGGACATGGATCCCAAGAATATGGAGGTCTAACTGTAAATATTTCTTGAATGCTTCCTCTGTTGGAGTAAGAGAAATAAACTGAGTTCTTACTTGTAAATGGCAAAAAAAAAACTCTCATTGAACTGAAAGGACTTTAACAGGAAGGCAGAAGAAGTAACTCAGGGTGTGCAGTCAGGAGGATTATCTAAAATTATGACAGAATCCGTCAATATGCTATCATTGGGCAATAGGTGTTCTACCTTCAGCTGTTAAAAGCTGTGATTTTTGTATCCTGCCCCTTCAACCACAGTGACCAATATTGCCAACCATGGCAGGATGGTCCCATTGCTTACTGTCATCAATGTACACTTCAACATTTGGTGCTAAGGAGTCCAAATGGCAGAGCCAGTACCTGCTACTCACACTGTAGCCTAGAGAGTGGGTGAAAGAGATAGACTTTTAGCTCCTTAGAAGGGAGAGATTCAAGTTGGGCTTTGTGCAGTGCAGGATTCCCTGACTGTAAGAGGGAGGTTTAGACACCAAGTACCAAAAAAAATAAAAAATAAAAATAAAAATGAAAAACCCTAGACTTCTGATGACCAAGGAATCTAAACATAATTTTAAAAAGATGATTGTATTTTAAATATACTGTACAATGTAACTCATAACAATAATATATTAATAGACATTTAACCAGCTCACTATTCTGAGTTTGCCCATGAAGATTACCTGATAGAGAAGCTGTCACAATATTTTGGTCTTGCAACATTTCCTTTATTCCTGGTGTCTCTGGATATGTATTCTCCTATTTCCTCTGGTGTTTCCTCACCTGAAAATACTGAGCTGACCAGGAAGCAGTTATCATCTCTAAGAATAAAAAGATAAAATACCCTGGGAAGAGAGCAGGCTTCCTCCTGGCTGTGGATGGATCCACAGTCTATCTTCCCTGTCTACCTTTCATTCCTACACCTTTGTCTTTCCCTGGAGCACTGGGAGTAATGACGCTGTTTTGAAAGTTTGCAAATTAATGAGAAAATCCTCAGATTGCTGTGGTTTATGGATCTTATCCTTATTCTGTGCTTCTGTGAAAAGTTGAGATTGAACTTTAGGTAGTCTCCAAGTTTTGTTCTTACCTGCTGCAGAAATCTCCTGACAACATCTGAAATATCCCAAGGGAGTATAAACTCCTTTGAGTCAGGTACAACGTCTTTCATTCTCATTTTATTCCCAGTGACTAGCGCCCTGCATGGCTCATTATTGGCAGTGAAATATTGTGGAATGAACAATGTATTAAAAAAAAACTCTTGCAAATGACTAGTAGGTGAAGCCAAAGGGGGTTCTAGGTGGAATTTATAACCAGAATCTGAGAGCCTTCAGGCATGGTGGTTCCAGGAAGCTTTTAGTCTCTCCCCACCCCTGAGTCTTCTTTCCAGAGATGTCTTCTTTCTTGGATCTCTTTCCTCTAACTTTCCTAGCATCTCCAGGCTTAGCAACTTCAGGATACAATATTTTACTCCAGGTATTTCTTTAAAATGACTCAAGACTGAAGCTAATTGAATAGTAGGGGATGGAGAGAGATCCTAGAGGTGAGGTTACTGGGATGGGCTGTTGATTGGTTTGGCCTAAGGGCAGAATTGCCCTTTGCAGTACAGGGGAAACCAATACAGTCTATAGATTGGGATTGGAGGAATTGGGATTCCCTAAACCAAAACTGAGGTGTTATTGTCAGCATGGAAGAGAATGGATGATGGTTACATTGGACTTAGTAGTGTGGCCCACAAAAGATGGATCTAGCTAGAATCTAGAACTAATCTTATTTAGAAGAAGGGTCTTTCCTGATGTAATTAAAGATCTCAAAATGCTAGCATTCTGAAGTAGGTCAAGTCCAAATTCAGTGATTCAATATCCTTAGAATAAGAGAGGGAACACATCAAGAAATCTGTGTAGAGAGATGGAGTTATGTGTCTACCAGCAAAGGGTTAAGGAAGCTTTCTAGAATCTACCAGGAACCAGGAGAAAGGCATGGCAGAAATTCTTGTTAGAGTCTCCAGGAGGAGCCAAGCTGTGGATACTGTGAGTTTTAAATCTCTGGCTTCTGAACTGTGAGAAAATAAATTTCTGTCATTACCAGTTTGTAGTAACATCTCAAATCAGCCCTAAAAGCTATGCTGGATGAATAAAAACCAACTTGTGTTCACTGCAGTGACCAAGTGTGGGCTGTTCTCATTTTGAGCGTTAACCCATATGCCAAACCATGGCCCAGACACTGGCTTAGGATTTGTATTTATTTTAGCCTGCATCTACTTGGCTTTCAAGTCAGTCCAAGGGGAGTCCAGCATTGCCGTGAGCCTCTATGTATAAATCTCCTTTAACAGACACCACTGAATTCAAGCTACCCATTCACCAATGGAAAACAGATAACAGAAAGGCCCAAAGAACTGGGCCATTTGTGTGGCCACTGACATGAGGCTGGGGGCTGCAGAACAAGGCTGGTATCTCCTCTTACCACCACAGTGCTTTTCACCTCTAGCCACAAGGCTCCAAAGATAGAGAAACTTCACCTCTATTCAGCATTGACTGCAGGTTCTGCAAGGTGGCTAGAGTTGGTGCAGTTTCTTCAAAGCCAGGTGCTATGGTGGCTGGGTTAGTGAAAAGAGGGAGAGACATGAACCCACCTTGCTACTAGCTGTCCAATGAATGTTCTGTGGGTGGTGGAAGATCTTTTCTTGTACCCCCTTGGTGGTAGTTGTTTTTTGCTTTCCTTATGAGTAGGAAACAGCTAATCTCTGAGCTGATTCTTACAAGTGTGTTATTTTTTCCAGCTCATTAGCTACATTTGTTTTCCTTTTCTCGGGTCCACATGCAGCACTTCCAGAAGTGAGGACGCTGGCACCTCTTCTTAGAGGCTCGCAGCCCACACGCAGACCAAAGCCCAGTGAGAAAGGGGCCTCAGGTGGCCCATATGTGGCTGTCAGGGGGAGAAAGACATTAAGGTGAATCTGTTTTTTATTTTGTTTTCTTTGGGGGAGTATAGTGGAGGGACATCCTCAAAAATGAACTGAAAGAAATGGTTAAGCTCAAATCCCTCCTTCATTATTCAGATGAAATATTGTCAATTTGTTTTATATTCCTTATAAGATGGAAAAGAAGGAGAGAAAAAAAGAAGGAGGGAGAGAGGTGAGGTGAGCAAAGTATATACTACTACAAATAAAAACAGACTAACCTGCTTTTCAGTTTCAGTTAAAGCCAAATCACAACAACCTTTGTCTGTGATGTGCATAAGCACCAAACACACAGTGAGAACTGTTATTGAAAATAACCACACAAGGGAACGTGACTGGTTTGTCCTCTTATCAGAGCATCAGTTTAAAACTAAGTTAATAAAATTGCCTTTAAGTATGTCAAAGAGCAGTCAACTAAATAACATTTAAGTTGGTTGTGGTGGTGCTCATCAGTAAACCCAGAAACTCAGAGGCTGAGGCAGGAGGATCACAAGTTTGAGGCCAGCTTCAGCAACTTAGAAAGGCCCTAAGCAACTTAGAGAGATCCTGTTTAAAATTGGAAATTAAAAAAAAAAAAATCCGGGGATGTGACTTAGTGGTTAAGTACCACTAGGTTCAGTCTTTAGTCCCCCACCAAAAATAACATTTCATTTTGTATCTTTCAATACCATGTTGAATTGATTTGGAGTGTGCATGTTGAGGAGGAGTCCTTATTGTACAAATGAAACAATATTCAAGTCACCTGGGTACTGTTCATAGCTTGGCCTTCAGCTGCCTGAGTGTCTTAAAATGCTATGTTCCTCCCAAAGCCCTCTTGGGTGGATTACTTCTCTTTCTTCCTGACATTCTAAACTTGTCCTCATTTCTTCTACCAGTTACATTTACCTTCTTTAAAAATGTGTGTGTGTGTGTTTTACACATGTGCAAAGCAAAAAAAGCTGAACAAAAGACTAATCGTATTTTGGGGAACCTGTGAAAAAAGAGATGTTTCCTATAATGAGTCTGAATTTGTTTTCTTTTTATCTTTAATATTCCGTCTTAAAGTAGCTCTATTCCTTTTACATGCTGTGCTGTCTTGAACTCTCTGCTTATCAAGTGTTTCTAAGTAGAACTCTGTATGACTTTGATTTAATGAAGCCATTACATCCTTTCTAATGACAGCTTCCTCTGGGCCCTAAGGTGCTAGTATCTGTGAGTCATTTGTGGCACTTTCCTGCATGAGACAGGTGGCTGAGTGACCTCAAAGAAATCCCTGAACCTGTTTGGACCCTTTTCATTTTCTGGAAAATGAGGTGCTACATCATATGGTTCCTAAGGTCTCCGGGAGCTCAGAAATTCTCCTATGACTTGAGTTATTCCAATGACTATTAGTTAGAAAGAAAGTTTCAAATTGTTGCTACATTCTGGAAATTGCGCTCTGTCTTTAGTAATCTTTGTTCATTCTAATTATCATGCTATGCCTGATTAGGTAAGGTTCTCTTACAATCCCCATTTTATGTGTGGGAAGACTGAGGCTTAGGGAAGTTAATGGACAGGTCCTTCTTCCCAGAAGTTCATGTTCTTCACAGCTGCTCTATATTGTAAATTTCATTCTAGCTTATGTTCAACTTATCAAATGGGATTTAAATTAATGAGATTTTACTGAACTGGGGAACATTTCTCTCTTAATGTCTTCCCATCCATCCTGCTAATTGGTCTTATAATTTTAGGCTCAGAGGGCTTTTATCCTGCTTGACTCAGAGGAATGAGGGGTGACAAAAGAGGACATGGTACCTGAAATGCTTATTTTGACCTTTCCCTTCAGGATCTTTACTCATAGTTAAATTTCTCCATATCAGACAGGAAGGAAGGTCAACCCCTTGGACTCTGTGACTCCACAGGACTGTTCTCTTCTTCTAAATACTAACATGCCCGCCTCCAATTCCCCCAATGCATTTGTTAATGACCTCAAAAAAACTGGCATCTTATTTTCATATCCCGATCGGGACTTCTAAGTAATCGCACTTTGGGGCATCTACTTAATGTACTTTTCTTTCCTGTGAAATAAAGAGGAGGATGCATTATCGGCACAGGTGATCCATTACCCACTTTTTTAGGGAAGAAAAATATCCTGCCGGTTAACCTATTTAGACAGCAGCAGTGGTATTCAACCTTCCATGCTCTCAGTTGCTACTTGCTTTATTTTTCTCACTCTCACATCTCTCCTTCTTGGGTTCCCTCCCACTCATGTTTTAAATGTTGGCATCCTCTGATAGCATCCTAGAGAGAGCCTTTTCAGTTTTCATTCTGGCAGCCTCGAGAAATGGGCTGCCTCTGGAGGGGCGAGGTGGCTTTTGCCAGGCTGATGAGGGCAATCAGGAGCTCCCTGGAGGTTTAATGCAAGGCAGTAGGTGTTGCCTTGTGGATTTCTTCGCCACCCTGGGTTCCTTGGGGTATTTTTTCAAAGATCCCCTATGATATGTTCTTTTTTTTTTTTTAATGAAAAGAGAAAGTAAGGAAGAAAGAGCCCACACATTGTCCTGGATCAAGAATTAAGCAGGGCTCACTGTAGCTCCTGTTAGTGCTGCTCTCTTACCCAGGATATTTTCCTGTATCCTTTTGTGAAACCTCATGGCAGTGACTCTTTGTTGCTAGTTTCTCATGATGTATGTTTTTGAACCTCCTGAACTACTATGAAAGCACTTTGGGTTCCATAACCTGAAGGGCAGAAGTTAAAGGTGTGGGGATGCTCACCAAGGGCTCCTTAGATGCCAGGCATTATGACAACTGCTGCATTGTTGCCTCTGGTCCTAATAACAGGACTATCAGGTGATAGTAGTCCCATTCCCATTTTTCCTATGGGAGAAAGAGACTTGCAGTGAATATGTGTCCCAAGGTTACACAGGTAGTAAATGCAGGAAACAGTAGCAGAGTATGTCGTTGTAACTTTACCCACCATACCTGCACCAGTCGGGATCACTCCATCTCTTCATTAGACCTTCTAGGAAAAATTGCTGGGCTTTAGATTCAGAGGCAACACTGGTTGGAGCATTATAACCTCCGATAAGAGGAGTGAGCCTTTTGGTGCAGCACAGGGGGGAACTGGAACATCATTCACTTAGAGCAATTTGGCAACATCTAATGAAGATGAAAATGTGCATGTCCTCTTGCCAGATACTGTACTTTTCAAGTTTGTATCCTAAAGTGACTGACACACTGAACACAAGGAGATTTATCTAAGAATGTCCATTGCCTCATTCTATGCCATGGTGAAAACTGGAAACATGTCCATTAATCAGTTAAAGGATTAATACATCCTATAACTTCATACAGTGCCATCCTTTGTGGCATTTGTAAAGCAACTATGTCCTCATGCATTGATAAAATCCCAGTTTAGTTGCATTGTAAAAGCAAGTGGTGATATGTGCCCCACATGAAAAAAATTAATATCCCAAATAGTCCATTTAACATCTCTTAGTTATTGGTACATATATGTAATTCATGGAAGGACATGGGTGACATAAATTTCAGTATCATGGTTCCCTCCAAGGCCGAGAACAGAATGGGGGTTGATGGTGGCAGAGAACACAAGACCCCACTGCATTTTACCATTTCTTTTCCACCTGGTAGAATCTCTGGGGGGGGGGGAAATATGAAGAAATGTTAGATTTGTTAAGTCCAGGTAATAGACAAATAATTATTTCTCACTAGGCTGATTTTGTGTACTTTCCTGTGTGTAAAAATTAATTTAAAACTGATTTTTTTTTTCCAAGTTCAAAAAGAAGAAAAGCTGTGGGAAGGGTTTTCAAAGGTGAGCTATGTGTGTGTTAGCAATGTCCCCAGACCCCAGGGTGTTGTCTGCTCCAGCCCACTTGCTGGGACTCCAGGCAGATAACAAATGTGAAGAGTGAGTCGCTGGAGTTTTTGGCATTCCAGATGATCTTCCAGCCTCGTCTTCATCTTGGTGCCAGCCAGAATGGCTCCCCACAGATGACCTGCTAATGCTTTCTCATCTAACTTTAAAAGCCAAAGGTTCCCATCACTCCTGTGGGGCAGAAAATCAGCCATTGAGTTCTTGATGTCTAGACTAAATGTTGTGGCTCCTCTTTGCCTGCTCTAATTCTATCTGAAGTGCTTGGGCAGGTCTGAGCTCTCTAGAGCAAGAAAGAGGCTTTGCCCAAGCAGAATCAGGCAGGGTCTTTGTGGTTCTGCCCACTTACCCCCTGAAGTTCTCCCTGACCATTAGTGTCTGGAGCAGGCCAGGCCTGGTGGTGAGGCTCCCTCCTGGTGTCTGCTGCCTACCAGGCATTTCACTCCATGCTCACCTTCTTCTTCTACAAGCATATCTTTTGTGTATTCCAGGTGAGATTTTGCTTGGTTATTCTCAGCCATCTCTGTGCACCTTACCCTCCTCTCTCTCCTTCCTCTCCACCCTTCAAGATACTTCCCTTTCTCTTGTCCCTGCTTTCCCCTCTTCTCTCTACCTGTTTCCCTTTCTCCTGCTCTTCTCCATCCTATTTAATCCTCCCTCTATTTCCCCAGAGGCCAGACTAAAGAACTCCAGTAACGTGTCCTGCTTCCAGTCCACTTAGATGAGCTCATAAAATTCTTATCAATTAAACCCTGTTCTAGTGCTGTTCTTTTCCATTGAAATAGTTCTAAATGTCACAGAAGCTTTGGCCAAAGTACTAAAAAATGTATATCCAGGGCTCTGCTCAGTCTTGAATTAATTATATGACCTTGGGCAAATCATATGAGTCGATTAAGTAGGCATAGTACTCCTTGTCTCCTGCCAGGTATTATGAGGACCTGTGAGAGTGTTTGTGAAACAACTGAGATAAACTGAAGGAGCTAAAAATGTCAGGTGTGGCTGGAACTTCTTTGTCAGGTCCTCAGGGCTAAGGACTGAGAGTCAGAGCTTCCCCTGCAAAGGAAGTTTCAAGTCAGACCCTTGCTTTTTCATAGCAGTTGTCCTTTTCCTGTGAAACTAGGCGGGTGAAGCATTCCTAAGAGGGGATCTCTTAGTTATATTTATTGAAGCAACATTTCTTTCTCGTCTTTGACATAAACCAGGGAGAATTTAGTTTATTCGTAGTATATGAAGATTTTTAGATCAGTGCAAGAAAAACATGTCTCCCTAATAAGTCTTTAAGTGGTTCCTTTTGCTCATTTCCGATTCACTAAGACTTATTCAAGTAATAATCTCTACAACAGGGTGAAAAACGAGGCAATAAATGCATAATGCAATTGATTAAATGGAAATGCTGAGCCGTTTGTGGAGCATGAAGCACAGAGCTACGGAGGATCATTCCTTGAGAAGGTGAAATATTTTTCTTGGCTGTTGTCTGGGCCCCACTGGATTCAACTGGGGAAGGCCAGCATCTGCCATCCCCGGATCTCTGTTCTACAGCAGACAGTCTCCCAGGAAACCCTGGATAGGGATCCAGGGGGCTTTGGGTTTAGTCAACACTGCCTCTTGGTCATTTGTTTAATGCAGTGTAAGCTCCTGGGCAGTCCCTAGGGCTGAGATTCAGGACTTAGGTTCTACTCACAAGGCTACATGGTCTAATTTGGCCTTTACCTCTCCAGGTCTTGGATTCTCTATTTAAAAAATAGCTAGAATGAAAAAGATATTTTAAAAATATTTTTCTTTTAAACCTGAGAAAAAATAGTGGAACTATAGCTCAATGACCACCTTGTCCATTGTATGCAAACCTTGATTATTAAGGGACTATGGCTGGGACTTCCATTCCATCCTTCACCAAGGGGGACTTGGGGTGACTTTGTGAGAAGGGAGTTCTAGAAAAGATGGAATGGTGGGTAGATAACAGACAACATTGAGAATGACTGGGCTGAAAATGAAATGGGCTGAAAAAGAGTAACACAGCTGAGAAATATCCAGGTAGTCTGAAGATCATTTTCTGAGCATAAGTTAGAGACTGAGTGGCGTGTGATAGTCCTCAGAAGCTTTGAGGCTTATGTCATATCAGAGAACTCCTTCCATAGTCTTTGTGGAACTTGGGCTAATATTGGATTGCTTGTAGGTTTGCCTGTGGGGATATGTACCTTTAAATATCATTCTGACCCTCAGAGGACCTCAGGCAGCCCTGGGACACACCAAGGTTCCCCAGAAGATACTACCCTGTTGTTGAGTCTTTCTAGATCTACAGGGTTTTGACTGTAAAGTGAAGTTTTCTTCTTTCAGAAGAAAGTGTTCTTGATAATGATTAAGCCCAGCTTAAAATCTGGAAATTCTGGGCCAGTTTACTCAGGACCATGTCAAAGAGCAAGATGGATTTCTTTCAATATTTCTAGTTGGTTGGGGAAACTTTATATATCTCTGTTATACTCTCTATATCTGCATCATATAAATACATCCTTTATTTGTGGTTGTTTTCAGAGAAAGATGGCATGGCCAGACGTTTAAGGGCTCAGGCTTTTAATGCATTTGGTCTGGGTTTACTTCTCAACTTTGCTACCTCCCTTATGTAGGAAAAAAAAATTACTTCAATTCTCTAAGCCTCAGGCTTCTTATCTCTAAAATATAGATACTAATTCAATATGGACTATATAAGATATAGTGAAAGCATGAATAGCAGAATTTGAGACAGTACCACATTGCAAAGGGAATTTGGCATATATAAGAATTCAGTATGTATTTGCTGATTCTACTTTCTATTCAAATTTAACCTTTAGGTATAGGTGTCTGTGTTCTACTGAATTCCTTTTGAAGCATATGGTTCCTGTCTTGACCCAACTAATGGGAAATGATATTTGCTAGCACTGCTGAGGCCATGAGAGTGGCTCAGGTGTGTTAGTTATGGGAGTGACTGGGTAACATTCTTTTAGCCTCTATTTGTGGTGAAGCCATGTTTCAGGTACCATATTTAGGAGTCAAGAATCAGTGATATACAACATATAGTTCTATTCTAAAGGAACTTAAATTCTAGTGATGGGGACCAGAAAAATCAGATCCATGTCTTACTAAAGAGACCATATTTGCTTTATTCACAGTAGCACGGACCTGGCACATAGTAGAAACACAACTGTTATGTTCCAATTTAATGAATGAGTATCTGGCCCACAGAATGCACAGTTGATGACATTGGGGTTTTATAGTCCCTGATGATACCATGAACTAACATGGAAAAATGCAGAGGACAGCAAATCCCAGTTCTATTCCAGATCCCACTAGAGTTTGGTGTTTTTCTCAAGTGAGGACTTAGACTACATGACTTTTCATCATAATTATCTCTTATGAGGCTGGGGAGTTTTTGAAGCGTTTACACAGTGGGTTATCTCAGGAATTGCCTGACTCTAATTTGTGGATAAAGTTTTTGAGATTCATGGAGGTTAAACATTTCCTGGACAATGAAGCATTGCGACTTTGATTTCAGGATTCCTGTCACCTAGGCAATAATTTCTCAGAATGTGTATTCACTTTTGTCACCATCTTGAAAATGGCCTTTGTGCCAGACACACTTTTAGGGGAACAAAAATGAATGGCAATTGATGTGGTAACAAGGTGTCAGTCTAAAGATGAAAGTGTGCAAATAAGTATTTTCTACTTAAGGTGGTATATATTACTTGGCAGTTAAGGTCAAGGTCTTAGAGAATCCAAAGGCTAAGGAAAGTATCAAGAAGGGAAGAAGCTTGAGTAGGGTCTTAAGGATCAGTAGGAGTCATCAAGGTAGTCAGAATTTACATGAAGAAAAATATCTAGCCTTCCACTGCCTTCAGAACAAACTTTTTGGTCAGATACTCTTTTTTGATAGTACAGGCATTATTAACTAGAGTGGGAATGTCATACATGGCAAGAAGTGTCCTCACTTAGTCCTTTCATCTATATCAGTTATTAAACACTTGATTGACTTACTCCACCAACATCAAAAAGAGAGTTTTAGTCACTCCTGTGTCTTTGAATACTTTGCTTGCAGCTGGTATCAAAATGGCAGTGAACTTGGGTTGTCTGCTCTGTGTCATCTCCAGACTCTGATGCAGACAACATAATCAACTTTCCTATACATTTGTTAAAATTAAGAAAAAAAAAGTGTTGAGAGCTATTTCCAAAATATATGTAAAAATGAGAACTTTGATATAATGAAAATCCAAAGTTGATCTTTATGGTTAGTTTTGTTCAGCATTAACTTTTTCTTGGAAATGAGAATGAGGAATGCTTGATGGGATGAGAGAAGACTAAGTGTCCCATTATTGACCCTGTCATTCAGTGGGCTGTGTGCACCCTGACTGCAATCATTTGGTCACAGCATTTTGGATTAAAAGAGAGAAGTTTGTTGGACAAAATTAGCATGAATGCATTAGAATGCTGACCACCTCTTTGCTCCAAATCCTCGCCTACATAAGATAATTTCAGGTTTTCTGTTTGCCCATCTCTTCTGCCTCAGTTTCTCCCCCTTGAGAGGAGTCAGTTTCACAGGAACACTGAGGTTTGTCACACACTGAGGTCTTGGGAAGTAAAGTACCCTGTGAGATCCAGATATTATTAGAAGGTACAGTTCGCACAAGCAGGTACATTCTCACTTGTTTCATATGCACTCTGAGGTGAGGAATGGCAGAGAAATCCTGCTAACCCAGCATGACCCAAAGCAGGACCTTCCCTCCAACCCTTTCTTTCCCTTCTTCCTCCCTCTTCCTGATCTCTTCCTCCTTACACTGCCCTCCCTTCTCCTTGTTGGAATCACAGAATTTATATTGTTGGTGATTTTCTTGCTCTGTGCTATGGATATCTGCTTTAACATCCTCTTATACTAGACTTTTCAGATGTATCATCTCAATCCTATCTTGCTCAGGTGGTTAAAAAAACCCAAACAAACATGGTGGCCTCTTTAACATGGGCTGAAGAAGGCTTCCTTGAGCAGGGGCTAAAGAAAGAGAAGGCAACTTACACCATGTGTTTAACTGGACATCATATTTTTTTCATTATATCAAAGTTTTCATTTTTACATATAGTTTGGAAAGAACTCTCAATCTTTTTATTAAAAATTTTAACAAATAAACAGAAATGTTGATTATGTTGCCTGCATCAGAGTCTGGAGATGACATAGACCAAACAACCCAAGTTCACTGCCATTTTGTTACCAGCTACAAGCTAAGTACTCAAGGACATAAGAGTGACTCAAATTGACACTGATAAAAGAACTAAATGAAGACAGTTCTTGCCATGTATGACATTCCCATCCTAGTTAATGTCGTACCATCCCTCTTTCCACCCTCAAGTCATATGGATCAGGAAAATTTGTTTTCCATTACTAGTTCTAGAATTGGAAAAGATGTTCTGGCCAACCAGTCAGTCTGATTCATAGAGTGATGGCTTTGGAGGTGGAAATGTGATCCTACAGTGAAATGTGATATTGGGACTTGAGTTAAAAATAGAAAAAAATCCACTTTCTGCTCTGATTACTAAGGTAAGAAGATGTGAGCCTGGCCTTGAAGGAGGGGGGGGGGGCAACTATCTAAGGATAAAGCCTTCACAGAGGCAAAGTTGACATATCCGTTCCAGCCATTAAACTTGCTTGTGGTGTCTTGGGGCCACATTCACTTCTACCTATGTCCAGATCTGCCACGTTCAGCTTCCCTTGCCAGCTGACCTGTTCACTGCATATTTTCCTCCACATAATCAAGAGAGGAAATCCTATTGATTTGTCATCTTGAGACAATCTTTATCATAGATCTCTGCACAGACAATGGATCAACAGTTGTTGGGTCCAGTGTCAGACTGTGCAGATAAGTTTCAGCAGTATGTGCTTTAATAAGCCCTCTAGATGATTATGATGCATACCAAAATTTGAGAATCACTATTCTAGGATAAAGGTCATATGGCTTGATCTTCCTGCCCCATCTGATTTTTTCAGTATTATTTTCCACAAGTTCATATAATGGGCCCTTTGTTTCAGAATTATCAACCTATCATTGTCTTACAAGCATGCGTTCTTAAACAATAGTTCAATTTTAAGTCACAAAAGCATAAATAAAGTGAACTGGAGATAGGTATAGTCAGGAGTGGGATGGTGAAAGGGTCACTTTATCTAGTTTTAAATCTGGCTGGTTGTAGCTTTTTTTTTTCTGTTGTTATTTTTTTGTTTTGTTTTATTTTTAAAAAAATTTTTGGTACTAGGGATTTAATCCAGGGTCACTCTACCACTCTGGCTATATTGCCAACCTTTTTTTAAAATTTCATACTTTGAGACAGGGTCTCACTAAGTTACCCAGATGGGCATTAGACCTGAGTCTTCCTGCCTTAGCCTCCCAAGTTGCTAGGATTATAGCAACCACACCCAACTGATTCTAGAATCTGATCCTCAGAAATCTCTCTGCTCTGATTCTTTTATTTATCCCCAAGCCAGTTCTCTGTAGGATTGCAGCTCTCACTATCTCCAGGTTTATATTCCATCAGCCTAGCCACATCTGTAGAAGTGTTTTTCTTTCCTAATAGTTCAGAATTTACTTTCTTTTTGGATGGAGTCAAATGGTCACATGAAGGATAGCCAGTATTTTATTTGTGGCCAATGCCAGGAACTAGTCCTGGAACCAAGGTCATAATATTGCCTAAACATGAGTAAGAGGACAGTTCCTCAAAGGATAATCAGACCTGTACACCTGAATAGAAATAGAGTAGGGGTAGGTAAAAGAACAGATACCCACCACCATGCATGGTCATTTTAGGTTTGAAACATTTGCTTGTGGTTTCTCCCTGGCTGGACTGAATGTTCCCATATTCTCTGCCTTTTCAAATGATATCTACACTTATATAAGAAGCCCTAATACTATCTCCTGCCACAAGTTTTCTCTGATGGCTCTGGCTCCTCTGTGCCTCTTTAAACTGTTTTCTCTCTTATATGTACGGTGCCTTATGTCCACATGAGTCATGTGACTGTGCATGTATCTCTATACAGTCAACCCCTTTAATCTGTGGGCACTCAAGGCGGGTACCACTTCTATAAGTACCATCCTTACTTGTGAGTCCTCCTGACTTGTGATGAGTGAAGGAATAAATATATGAGAGTGTGAATAGGATCAGAAATACATGAATCATCAGAGAAGAACAAAATGATAAGAAAGTACAGTAGGACAGGGGATTGGTGGAGGCAAGCTTTCCCGCCCTGATGGACTCT
The DNA here is from genome assembly GCF_045843805.1 of Urocitellus parryii. Classification (NCBI taxonomy): domain Eukaryota; kingdom Metazoa; phylum Chordata; class Mammalia; order Rodentia; family Sciuridae; genus Urocitellus; species Urocitellus parryii. Next base: position 140,634,335 of record NC_135531.1, on the reverse strand, counting down.
GAGAATTCTTTCTGTGGTGAATCATTTGTGGCCTGCTCTATCATGACACTGTTCATTGCTTCTCCTCTGATTGAAGATCAATAGCTTTTATTATTAAGACAACTGGGAGCAGATCCTAGAATAACATGATAAAATATTAAAAAATAGTGCACCAATAGAGGCATATTTGAGTTGTAAGGAACTTAGAGTTGACTGGAATTGGAGTCCAGTGTTCCAAATAATAGGAAAAAAATCTGGGTCCAGATATTCACATATTGATTGCTTCATCTTTTCAAAGCCTTCTCTGGCCAGCCAATCAATGCATGCACTCCCAACACTCAACATAGTGAAACACCATGTGTCACATATCTTTATCCTGTTTGTTGGATTTCCCAACAGGATGTTCTGACTTCCCTTACCTGCTGTGCCAGAAACCAGTTTTGCAGCCATTTGAAAATTCATTTTTTATTGATCAATAATTATTCCTGTGAATGGGATATTCCTTTTTAGTGATTGTTAACATTTGCCTTATTCTTTGTTGTTTTAATCAATTTTGCATTGATCTGACCAAAAGACCTGACAAGACCAACTTGGAAGAGGAAAGACTTATTTTGGCTCATGATTTCAGATGTTCAGTCAACAGTTGGCTGACTCCATAGCTCTGGACCCAAAGTGAGGCAGAACACGAAGGCAGAAAGGTGTGGTAGAGCAAATCTGCTAAGGGCATGACAGTCAGGAAGCAGAGATCTCTGCTCACCAGGGAGAAAATATAAACTCCAAAGGAACACCCCCCCCCACCATGAGACCCATTTCCTCCAGCCACATTAGGGTGCCTAAGGTTACTGCCCAGTTAATCCATCTCATTATCTCCCCATGCCTCTCAATATCTACTCATCTCAACCTCTGAAAATTCTTGAATTATCTCACATATGAGCTTTGGGGGGTGGTTTAGTCAGCTTTTTCACTGCAGTGACCAAAAGACCTGACAAGAACAATTTTAGAGGAGGGAAAGTTTATTTGGAGGCTCACAGTTTTAGAGGTCTCAGTCTACACATAGCTCTATTCCTTGGGGCTTGAGGGCTTGAGGTGAGGATGAACATCACAGAGGAAGAGTCTGGCAGAGGAAAGGAGTTCAAGACATCCCATTAGGAAGCAGAGAACTAATCTCAGCTCACCCAAAGGCACAGCTCTAGGGCCCCACCTTCTCTAGTCATACCCTACCAGGGGATTAAATTACTGAATAGACTAAGGATCTCATAACCCAACCATTTCACTTCAGAACTTTCTTGCATTGTCTCACACATGAGCTTTAACTAATATCTAAACCATAGCAGGGACACCGCATATCTAAAGCATAACACACATTAATAATGAGCTAAATAACATTTCTGCATGGGCTCATTTCCTACTATATGAGAGTCCTCCTTTTATCTAATTTTGATAAATCATCCTTTAACAGTTCAGTGCTGTAGCCCAAGAGCTAGAACAGTATCTGTCACAAAGTAGGCACTAAAGAAGTATTTATTAAATGTATGAATGATTCTAACCAAGTCTACATAGAGATGCACATGGCTTCCAGGTACAGCTAGGGCTGACTTGAGCCATGTTGTCAAGTCCAGTAGGTTCTCATCTGGCAATGTCTTTGAAACCTCTTTTCTGACTTTTCAATGTCACCTCCCATCTTTTGTCTAGGACAAAAACCTCCTCCTTAGTCAGTGATGCCAGGTCCCCTTTTGATTTCATGTCAACTTTACACCAAGATGTCAATGACAGGTTAAAAAACAAAACAAAAACAAAACCAAAAACAACTAAGTTAACATTGAAAGGATTTTAAGGTGTATTTTGTTTTGTAAAAAAAATGAGATAGAAATTATAGGACCTGATTACATCATCCACCACCTACCACACCCCAGTTGGAAGGAAGAATGACTGGTGCTAGATGATACTTTCAGTAACCCTTTACTCCTTTACAGTTCAGCAAATTACCTCTGTTTTAGCTTCTTCATGTTTTAATCTCAAGACTCTTGTGAGGGAAGTGGTCTTAGACCCATCTGACAGATGAGGGAAGGAACTGTGGGGCCTAGGTGACTTTTTCCAAGATGATACATCTAAGCACTTGCACCTGGAAGTACTTAGATTTGTGCTCTTGACCAGTGTGTGGCAAGTCTGAGTCTTTTTATTTCTTGATCAAGGCTGTGTGAAGCACTTTGATGATCTTGAAACTCCCTCGTTGTTTGGTGTGTTTGATAGTATGGAATCAAGGTGGTGAATTTCTACCAAATGCATACTTGGATACCATAAGCTTAGTAGAAATTAAGAAATCTTGTTATAACCAAAGACCTTAAAAAAATGTAGTTCTTAAAAGTGAATTTCAGAGTTGGACTTAATTCAGAAACTTTTTTTTTCTTTTGAGCATGTTAATCATAAATACTATATGTAGTCTCACATATCTCACCTTTACCTGAATCTAAAATTCCATTATTATGAATCTCTCTCATTTCCACCACTGCATATTAAATAGTGTTCTGCTTATGATCATCCAGTTCTTCAGAACTACATTTTAATAAGGACTTTTGCCTTCAAGCAAATGGAATATAAGTAATTTTCACTATTTCTTCCACTAAGTACAATTGAAATCCCTGGAAATTATCTATAAAACAAACATAAGATCTGCAAGGTGAAAAGGGGATGGCAGACCAACTGGCCAGTTTTCTAGACAAATGATACTGAAGCAATTTGGCAGACACAGGGGGAAAAAATGAAATATCAGCTTGTGTCACAGTTTATTCAAAATGGATCATGAACATAATATGTAAAACTACATAGATTTTTTTTATTTAAAAAATGGTTCTTTTTAGGTGTACATGACAATAGAATCCATTTTGATATAATTATATAAGCATTTAATTTGTATCTTATTCTAATTAGGATCCCAATCTTGTGGATGTACACAATGGTGAAATTCACTGTCAGGTATTCATGTATGTACATAAGAAAGCTATGTTAGATTCATTCCACTGTGTTTCCTTTTCCTATCCCTACTCCTGAAGCCAGATTTAAAGATAGGTAGTTAGTGTACTTAAGTAAATCCGGTCTAATATCCAGTTGATAAAAAAAAAAAAATGGAGACCATAAAGAATGGAGTCCAGGAAACCAGAACAACACCAGGGGAAATTGAAATGTTAGTGTCCCAGAGGCCCTAACCCATCCTAAGGAACTCTTAATGAAGTAGCTCCCAGCAAACAGGGAGATGCTAATCAAACCACCCCAGGCCCTTCCTGCCCAGACTACTCCTCCAGTCCCCCATCTCCCACCTTTTGGCCTTCCCACCTACATTCTATCTCTGCAGGATAGAGGGAAACAAAGGACAGGAATGTGGGAGAACCTTAAATTAAAAAAAGGAAGACCTCCCCCTTCCACAGATCCCACCTTTCCCCTTCTTCCTCTGGAAAGAAGTCTTTTCTGCTATTCTTTAATAAAGCCTTCCACTTTCTGCTCTCCACTTGCCTGGGAGTGCTTCTCTGGTGTTATACTTCAGCATTGGGGATGCAAGGACTCCTCACCGGCAAACAGCAGTAACACTCCCTTCCTTTCACCTTTGTCTAATTCACAGAACTTTTCTTTCCCCTACCCCTTTGGAGAGTTAGCTTCCAGAGATCATAGAACACTTGACTTTTAGTTTTGGGGGACTGGCTTATTTCACTTAGCATGGTAGTCTCCAGGTCCAAATCTTTATTGTTAAAGGGCTAGATAAACAAGGTCTGAGACTTAACCTTACAAATACAATCTGTAAGGAAAAAAAAAAGTTTGATTTCATTGAAATAAAGAAGTTTACTCTTTGAAAAACTTTGTTAAATAAATAGGCGATTAGAGGAGAAGAAGGGGATAGAGAAGACAGGAGGAAGGATAGGGAAAAAAAGGGACTGCACAATGAAATTGACCATTTAATGTTATATACATATATGTTAATATACAACAATAAAGTTCAACATTAAATCTATAAAGTACCAGCTAAAGTATAAGAAAATAGAAGGAATATGGTAGAATAGAGGAAGAGGAAGCAAGGAAAAGAGAAAGTACTGGGGACTGAAGTGGAGAAAATTATATTCCATGCATTAATGATCATGTTAAAATAAACTCCACTTTTATATGTAAATATAATTTACTAATAAAAACATTTTTAAAAAATGGATGAAAGGAAACTAGACCAGAAGAAAATACTGCAAATCACATACCCAACAAATAGTTTCTAGAACATATAAAGAGCTCTTGAAACTCAATAGTATAAAAGCAAACAATTTAAATAGAAAAACAGAAATATGATATAAACAGATTTTCTCCATAGAGTGTGCAGATGGCAAATAAGCCCACAAAAAGGCATTTCACACTCAATATTAGGAAAATAAAAATTAAAGCCCCATTAATATATTACCGTACACTTTATCAAATAATTAAATGAAAAAAATAGGGCCAACACAAAATAGTGATGAAGATATGGAGAAATTAATTCACTTATACATTGCTTGAGGGAGTGTCAAGTTACTCTGGGAAACATTTGGTAGTTAAAAAAAATTAAAATAGGATATTCCTTATGACTTCCCCTGGGCATTATACCAGAGAAATAAAAACTTATATTCACACAAAAACCCATGCAAAAATGTTTATGGAAGCTTTATTCATAATAGCGCCAAACTGGAAGCAACCCAGATTCCATGGGTAAATGGCTAAGCACAACTGTGGTCTGGTAGTCCTCCCTAACCCATGGTTGTGCTCTCTGTAGTTTCAGTTAGTACCTGTAATCAACCACAGTCTGAAAATATTACATGGAAAATTCCAGAAATACGAAATTCATAAGTTTAAATAACTTCTATTACAATATGCTGTTCTAATTGTTCTCTTTTATTATTATTACTGTTACTCTCTTACTGTGCCTTATTTACAAACTAAATTTTATCATTGGTATGCATGTTTCGGGAAAAATGTAGAATATTTTGAGCTCAGGACTACCTACCATTTCAGGCTCTGTTGCATGTCTTACAGTGTATTTCCCGTGATTAAGGGGACCGTGGTATCAATTAGGCAAATCTAGAGATATAACTGAGAAACCCAGTCCTAAAAGGCCACATTCCATGGTTTGATTTCTATAGCATTTTTTAAATGAAATCCTTTTAGAAACAGAAAACAGATTCATAGTTTCCAAGGGTATCAAGGGTCTGTGGTCAGGAGGGAATTAGGCAGTGTCTGTAGAAATGTATATGGTCATTGTGTTGATGAAACTGTTTTGCGTTTTGATTGTATCCATGTAGGTGTTCTGGCTGAGATATTGTATTAAAGTTTTGAAGGATGTTATCACTGGGGCTAACTATCGGATGAATACATAGGAGCTTTCCATATTTTAAAAATGCACGTGAATTAGTAATTACATGAAAATAAAGTTCTCATTATAAAAGGTTTTAATAGGTAGTACCAAATGAGTCTTAAGGACCATCAGTCTTTGATACATGGCAGATTAACTAATAAATTTCCTCATCATAGATCTTCAGCAAGTTTTGGGGTGGGTCATCTCTTGGGAGGAGACTGTTTGATAGCACTTCCAAAATGTATTTGATGATGGAACACTTTAAGTATATATTGACATCTTGTTAGAACAGTGTCATGAGAAACATGACTCTATTTGTTTTTGTAATAGCGCAGCAGAGTAACTAATATGTATTGAGCATTTTCCATGTTCTAGGGAATCTCTCAAGTACATTTTACCTGACAACTCATGGAACTCTTTAGGGTGAGGACCTGTGTTGCTAATGCTTGAGTCTCACCTACTGATTGTGATGTAAGAACTCTGGGATACTGCCAGAATACGGAGGGATTGCAAAGTCACCTAGTGATTCTAATGGAGGCTAAAGTCTAATAAGGCTCTAGTTGAGGCAACTGGCACTCAGAGCACCATTGTAATCCTGCAGCACCAGCATTGTTTGGGTGCTTGTTACCACTGTAGAATTATAACATGTCCCAGACCTCCCGAGTCATAATTTGTATCTTAGGTCCCCCAAGTTATTTTTAGGTACACTAATATTTAAAAAGCACACTGGTGTAAGTCACAGCTAGTAAATGTTGGCCAGGAGTCTTGGATGCAGGTAGGCTGACTTTGTAATACTTATGGTCTTCAAACCTCAGTACAGAGCACGTGATTTTATCAAATCCATTGGGACTAAATGAGTGCAAAGCAAACGTACTGGACCTTGCACTAAATAAGGATTGCAGAGTGTGAAGGTGAGAATGGTGACCTCAGCATTGAAGCCAATGGCCCTGTTTTGCTACCAGGTACTGAGTGCATTATGGAGTTGGTGCTTTCAGTGTGGGGTCCATACATTAAAAAGACCCATAACAGAGCCTGGTGCAGTGGCACAGGCCTGTAATCACAGCAACTTGACTTGGGAGGCTGAGACAGAAGAATCATGAGTTCAAGGACAGCCTCAGCAAAGCAAGGCACTAAGCAACTCAGTGAGACCCTGTTCTAAATAAGATACAAAAAAAAAAAAAGGGGGGTGCTGGGGATGTGGCTCAGCCGAGTGCCCCTGAGTTCAATCCCTGGCACCAAAACAAAACAAAAGAGAAAACTCTAATAGGAGAAGGGCCTAGGACACATTTAAAAGTAGAAATGAGTAGAAGATTAGTATGTAAGGGCAGCCACACAGGAGATGGTGCTAGCAGAATTCAGCACAGGAAGCAGGTGAGCACGCAGTTCAACTGCTTGTTCCCCTGGTCGTGGTGACTCACATTGTTGCTGCATGCCCACGTGGGTGGGTGGGTCAATCCTGATTACTGGATTATTGAGTTGTGACTTATTGACATTTGCTATAAAGACACTATGGAGAGTGACAATTCAATGAATACCCTGTAATTCTGAATAGCAAAATTAGATGAGGCCTCTGTCAATCAGGACTCCATAATGTATAAAAAAATTTCCCACATCCCTCTTTCTCTGTTCTCATCTTACCACGTACTTTGTGTAGAATACTAAACTAGATATTGAAGTGTTAAAGGGAATGAATGACACCATTTTTAGACATCGGGAATGTAAAACCAATGGAGAGGTGTGGTATAAAAAAATCACTGGCTATGGCCTAAGGCTCAATAAGATAACTAGTACCTGTGGAAAATCTTTAATAGTACAGAATAGTAGTAATTTCATATCCCATATCAGGGGAGGGGTTAGGACAGTCTTCACAGAGGTGGGCAGTTCTGCACCTTGTCTTGTACTGAGATAGTGGGGGCTGAGAAGGGGTGTGGTTCTGCTGGGACTACACCATGACTGTGCTGTTACTGAAGGCAGTGTCAAAGCACAAGATGCCTCTGAAGCAATGAGGAACAAAATGAGGTGCAGGTGGCCAGGAACCACATTGTGGAGGCTTCTGAATGCCTGTGAACAGAGAACTTTGTGCTGTAGGCAAAGCAGGGTCATGGAAGGTGAGAACCCATAGCTGAGCATAGTGGAAAGCTTGGAAGGACAGTGCCAAAGTTGGTGTCCAGCTCTGGCATGGACTCGCTACAAACCAGGAGAACAAAGCCTTTGCCTCTAGTGGCCTCAGCAGACCCACTTGGAAAGTAGGGATCATTTGTATTGTTACTGTAAGGTGCAAAATAATCAATGTGACACTCCTACCACAGTGCTTGACATATAGAAAATTTTCTTTAAATGTCTTATTAGTATATTCTGTATAATATCTGGATTCATCTTGACACACTCATACATAATTGGAATTTAATTTTCTCCATTTTCCTCCATTCCTCCCTCCCCCATTGCCCTTCCTTTACAGCTTTATTTATTTATTTATTTACTCATTTTACTGGTATTTTATTGATATGCATAAAAGTGGAATTCACTCCTTTCCTATGAAATGAAAAAAAAAAAAGAAAGAAAACTATTGAGCACAAATGTACTGAGCTTTTACTGGGTAGGGGCATCACAATGTCACCTATTTGAAGGTTTATCTGAGGATAGGCGCTGTAGCATCATGACTGTTATGTAAGTGCTCAGTAGTATCACGTGGTTTTTTTTTCCTACTATATTTAATTTACATGTTCTATACATGTACACATTATAATTTTGCCAAATTCATTATGTATTTCTTCCCCTTTCTCATCTCTCCTCCTTCCCCCTCAAGTTTCTCCTTTTACTCCACTGACCTGATTATGACAATGACCTGAGTCTAGGAAGATAACCCTTGTCATGGGATGGGATTGAAGAGATGAAGTTTCAAGGAGGCACAATGGCTGTGAGCATCCTTCTCATGTCTGGGCTCACAGGAGGCTCAATAGTGCCATCCATGAACCTCAGATTTAATGGTTATCAGAAATAGTTTTACCTTCTTCTTGTGATGTATCTTCCATGTACCTCAGCTGGGCCCCCATGGACCCATTAGATGCAGCCACAGGATAGAGTTCATATATAAATGATGAAGTCTGTTTCATTGAATTAAGAAAATAAACTATACATTTATAACCTTAGAAACTCTGAATTCATGGTAATTACAGCTTACAGAGCACCCGGATTTAGATGTAGAGGGCTATTTTCTAAGTCAAAGAATTAAGCAGAAACAGAAGGTATTTTCTGGAATGAATTGAGACAACCACCATGAGGATTCTATAGAAATGCTTCCTGATTTCAAAGTCCTAGATTGGGCTGGGATGGTGTTAGTCCTCCACACAAGCAGGACTATACTAAGCAATAAGGTTGTTTTGAGTCCTGTGTATTCTCACTAAAAGCGAGAATCACTTCTGATTCTCCCCGCTTTTATTTTGTACCAGGATTGAACCCTTAAGGGTCACTCAACAGCTGAGCCACATCCCCAGACCCTTTCCCTATATTAAGATATAGGGTCCCTCTAAATTGCTTATGGTTTCACTAAGTTGCTGAGGCCAACTGTGAACTCAGGATTCTCCTTCCTCAGCCTCCTAAACCATGGGATTACTTGTGTGCACCACCACACCCCACACTTATGAGCCCTTTTGATGACTAAATGCAAAACCCTACTAAGCACCCACTGCAGTACCAACACAGGTCACATTTTCAAACCTCCCTAGAGGGTGGCAGGTAGGTGCACCCCAAATAGAGAACTATTATGAAGATGTTGCCTATTAAAGAAAAGACTAGTTGGATGTCAATTCCACCAAACCATGGCTTACGTAACAGGAAAGGGATGAAACTTATCAGTGTAACCTTGAACCAGAAAGTTACACATTCTGATTCCTCAGTCTCCTTTTCTACAAAATAGAAAAAAAGAAAACTATTGAGCACAAATATACTGAGCTTTTACCGTGTAGGGGCATCACAATGTCACCTATTTGAAGGTTTATCTGAGGACAGGCACTGTAGCATCATGACTGCTATGTTGGTGCTCAGTAGTACCACTTCTTTTCCCCTACTATATTTAATTTAGTATAAGATGCAGGTATTGTTAATGCCCTATCACTTTATATACACTATGGTAGAAAAACAAATGCTGCCCATTAAGTGGTGACCCTCTTGACATGTCAAATTCCATGTAGAATATCCTTAATTTTTTTCTCTTTTTCATGGTGCTGGGTATCAAACCTGAGGTCTTACATACTAACTGCATGTTCTACCACTGAGCTCTGTGCCCAGAAATATCTTTATATGTATATTTTGAGTTTACTTTAGAGACATTTTTATACTATATTATTTTTATGTATATGTGGAAAATTTACATATGAACACATAAATTAAACTTTTCCTAAAACTTCACATTTCAAAACCAACTCTCATGAGTCACATTCAACTTGGTCCTAAATGCCCATTTTTACTTAATGGGAATATTCTTTTTCTGCCACCAAGGGAAAATTTTTAAAAATCTCTACAGGACTAAGAGCCATAGGTTCTCGGCTTTGGCAGCAACTTTCTGATTGTAGGGAACAAACCTTCATGTGAGGATGACCTCAGGGATGCTTCATGCCTCACTCCCCCAGAGAAGTGTCTCTGTGCTTAAAAGAATGTGGCTGTTGCCCTAAGGACTTTCTTCAAGGCCACTGATGTTCTTTCTGCAGTTCTGATGCCTCAGTTTTGATGTTTCCACTTGTTCTGGCAATGAGAACTTTACTGCAAGTGCAGCCTGGCTTGGCTGACTGAGGTTAGAGTCCTACAGATAGCAAAGCGCATCCTGATTTCAGAGATGTTAAAAGATGCAAAGTCTCACTTCTGAAAGGCCAAACATGGGGATAAAAACACTTTGTTTTAGTTCAAGTAAAATTACATTTGTATGTATGTAAAATAATCTTATATCCTCCTGCAAGTGAGAACTTGGCCGTATATTTCTCTGTTACTCAATGTGTCATTCACACACTGGGAACCAGTTAGAAGGATAGAATCTGGGTCTCTATCACAGATGACTAAATTAGAGTCTACATTTTGAAAAAATCTCAAATTAATTGCTATATGCATCCAAACACACTAGTCTTATTAACTATATCAAATGCAGTACTTTGACTGCTTGAATTTAAGGGATGTTTCTCTGAATCAATAGGAAGAACTACCTCTTCCAGTCCTGCTCTGCTAATTCAGGTCACACTGAGAACCTTGCTGGAAGAGCCCTCTCTCTCTCTCTCTCTCTCTCTCTCTCTCTCTCTCTCTCTCTCTCTCTCCCCCTCCTTCCCTCCCTTCCTCCCTCCCTCCTTCTCTCCCTCCCTCCTTCCCTCCCCCCCTTCCTTCCTCCCTCCCTCCCTCCCTCTCTCTCTCTCTCTCTCTCTCCCTCTCTCTCTCTCTCTCCTCTCTCTTTTTAACCAGTGATCACAAACCCCCCACATTTCAAATCCCAAAGATGCTGCAATTTCAAACTATCCCTTCCTGGTCTGACTTTTTAAAAAATTCTACTTGAGTTGGCTTCTAAAATCTGAAGTTTGGGAAGGAGCTCAAAAGAGCCACAGTGGAATGCCTAAAGGCATCATTCCAGAAGGAGCATGTGTGGCTCCACCTCATTTAGCACCTTGTGTTGGAAAATCACTATCTGCCCTAAAAACAGGACAGGGGCTCTGCTTTTGCTCCTGTCCCTGCCTGAAGGCCATGTTTAGCTATGTTAATAGAATCAGAAGACTCAAAACTTATATATTAAAAATATGAAGTGTCAATTTAGTGACTCCTTCAAAAAGGTTCATTCCAGATACTGCTGTAGGATAAATAGGGTTATTTGAATCAGTCCCACCAAAAAGAGGCTTTGTTTTGGGGGTGGAAGGAGCAGAAGCTTAGCTTCTTTGTGTCCCTGTGAGTTTATCTCTCTCAGATAAAATATTGACCTTGAGATGTTGATCTTATGATGACATTTCTAGCATTATCAACTTTGACTTTTCTAGAAAGTCTTTCTCTCCTTTTGCTGGTTCCATTGGAACCACTGCTCCTGTCCCTTTTACCATTTGCCACCTGGGGACGTCTTTGTCTTATTCTTTCACTCATTCACCTTCTTCCTTGTACCTCAGTTCCTTGTACCTTGTTCCTCAGTACACCTAGCGAATGAAAGGAATTGAGCCCTGAACCTCAGGAGGTAGGACTCAAAGATGATAATTAAGGAAGCAAGCATAGGAAACTACAGGCAGGGTTTGAACCCAGGACTTCTGAGATGTCACAAGTGCCCCGAATGTATATATTTAAAAATGGAAGAATAATTGTCCAAAAAGTTTGAACAGAAATGAGAAGCATTTAGAGATATGTGAATGTTTTCTTAATGTGGGCTGCCCGTCTCTACATGTGCAAACACTATGAGACTTTTCATTCCTAGTTAAACAGCATTTCTGCAGTTCCTGTCCCCTACAGCATGCCAGGAGATGGCCCCCCTTTATTGTTACCTGCTCCTAGATGGCAGAGAAGGCTTTTCAGGAGACATAATTCCAGCTGAGAGCTGGAGGGTAAAGTTTGGCTCCAGAAGAAAGTTACAGGGAGCAGGGAGAATGACTGGGAATCAATGACTGAGAGGAAGGGAGAAATTTTCACAGCCATTTTCAAAACTGTCACTGGCAGCAGTTTAAAATGCAGTCGACAGGTATATTGGTATACCCGGAAGCCACCACAAACTGAATGACTTATAACAGAAATTCATATTCACTGTAAAAAAGGCTGGAATCCCCAAATCTGACTCCCACTCCTATCTCCTGGTTTTACTCTCAGCCCTTAGCGTGTCCTGGCTTGTGGCTGTCTAACTCCAGCCCCTGCCTCTCACCACCTGCCATCCTTCCTCTGCGTGCCCATGTCATCTTGTGACATTCTCCTTTCTGTGTGTGTCTGTCTCGATTCTTCTCATGAAGATACCAACCCAATCAGATGAAGGACCCATTTTACTCCAGGATGACATCATCTTTTGTCTGCAAAGACCCTTTTTCCAATAAGGTCATGTTCACAGGTACTGGGGTGAGGATTTCCTCTTTGGAAGAGGGGGCATAATTCTACTGCAACATTAAGCTTCTGCTTAGACCTTGTAAGTCAGTAGTTCTGCTAAGGATTCAGGAATGACGTCAGTGTAGGCATATGATTTGTGCTTAAGGAGAGGCAGGAGAAAGTGTTATGAGAGTCCAAAGAAATCAATCCAGCTTTTGCCAGCTGTGTCTCCTCAAGCCTGTCACTTGACTCTGGGCCCTAATTTTATCTTAAGTCAAATGGAAATAATACCACCTGCCCCATATAGGAGAGTCTCAAATTCCAACATAAAGATAATTATAAATGTCGGACTCACTGTTTAGTGCTCTATAAACATTCTGCTCATTGGTATTTTATTAGGATTACTATAGACACTAATGTCTTTCCCTGAAAGACATCAATTTCCTCATTCAATGAGGGGTTGTATTAAATGTCCTCTCATTAAGTAAACTGTTCCAAGATAGATGCTAAAATGACCAAGAAGAGAAGTACCACATGGCCCTTGCTTGTGTCCTTTGGAGCAAAAAAAAAAAAAAAAAAAAGGAAACAGAAAATAGAAAATACAGAACAGAGTGACAATATTCCTATAGCTAATTCCAAAGACCACACCTGCTAGATAGGACTGCAAGAAATCAAAGTGATTTGCTATTCCCAAACATGACAGTAGTCAAGGTTAAATTACCCAGTAATGTCAAGGCTGATTATCATTGTGGGCACCCCTCTATGTATGCTTTGGGGGAGTAACTCCAGCTTTGTATCTGGAGATTGGCAAGAAGAGGATACCAGTGGTTCAACCTCAAACTGATTTAACAGAAACTCATTTGCAAAAATGAACCAGCAAATAAAACTTTTATCTTAAGAGGTAACTTAGATGGGGTATGAAAGGTGAACAGCAGTAGGATTATTGCAGTTATGATTTAGGGGGGCCTTTTAATTTACTTCTGGGTTCCCTGGGGGTTGACTGTTATGCCAGAGAACAAAAACTCATGCCATAGTAGAGATGGAAGTAAAGACTTAGTTGTCAAAAAAAAAAAAAACCTTAGAATCCTAGATTCCTGGAGGTAGATAGGTGCTTAAAGACAAGAGGTACTGTAATGTAAGAAACAAAATTTTAGGTGCTCCATTGACTTCTTTGAACGTTACAGAGCCCTCAAAGACCTAGCTTTCTCAGTTCCTCTGTTCACATTAGATATGTCCCCACCCAGGAATCAACTTTGCTAGAAACATTCCACCTGGTCCTCAGCCTGTAAAATTACCCAAACAAGGCAGTCAGACCCTCCCACAGGAACCAGCGGCCACCTTTCCCTGGTACCATAAGGTCCCCTCTAGTTCACCATGCTCCCGAGTACAGCCCCATGTGGCCTTGCATGGTGTGTGGTGTCCCCCTCCCCTGGGCTGTTGTATATGTCACTAATGAACTGCAGTCATCTCATCTGTCCAGTGATGGGTGTTATGTTCTGCCATACCCAGAATTCTATGACAAGACTCTGCAGCAACAGCAAGTTAAAGAGGTGAAAAAAATATCTTCGCCTTCCTGCTTTAGAAATTGAAATTGAGGGGATGAGGGGGTGATTTGGCCAAGATCTTTATAGTGGGCATGGTGCCAATATAAGAAATTACAACTAATACACTTATTCAGTGCTAAAGCAGTATTTTAAGCATTTGTTGTATATGTAGTTAATATGCACAATAACCCTGATAGAATCTGCATCATTATTAATAATATTATAGTTGTGACAAAAAAATCAACAGAGAGGCCCTGTATGAAGATCAAGCAGCTCGTACTTTGCTCAAATTCAAACACAGTGCCTAGGATTGCTTAACAATATCCTTAGCACTATGATAAATTACTTATGTGGATCATTACTTGAAAGCCCTGTTTACCTCATTCTATAAATTCTGCTCTCAATATGTTGGTCAAGTTTACAAAGATAGTATACAACCAAATTTAGCTTGAATACCAGCATGCTAATATCTCTATCCATCTTTTTAACTACCCTGCAGAATACAAGGTTCATCACTCTTAATCTATTCTTTTTAAACATGCTGTAGTTACATGACTACTGTATGGATTGGATGGAAGCCTGAAAGTGGAGTGGAACGCATTTGTTTACCAGAATTCAGGAATGATTTCAGAACTCAGTTATGATTTTGCTTCCCTTTTTTCTTTCCTCCCTTTCATGTGCATGGCTCTCAAGGTTAAGGACTCTATCCATATCTATGTTTATGTTTTGCAATACTATTTAATACAATAAGTACTATATCTATACCAGATACAGTGCTGAATGTTTTATGGATGCTCTTATCCCCATTTTCCAGATATGGAAATGGATATCATAAGCTCTTTATCAAAACTGGCAAAAATAATTTGCTACAATAGTTTTAGGCTCCAAAATTTAGTTAAGAAAACTCTGGTTTACATTGAGACTCTGAAAGCAGTGTATGTTTGGACTTTTATTTTTAACTTTTCTGAGATGGTTTTGTACAGATGGAGACAAATAACAACAGTAGCCACCTGATAGGATAGTTGGGGAGATTGCATGAGAAGCTCATTGGAAGCATTTAAATGACACCTGACATGCAATGTATACTTGACAACTGATGGCCATAGTTCCTGGCTCTTCAGAGTTAGGAGGAAACTTAAGGATCCTCCATTTCAATTTCTAGATCTCAGGGTGGAAAATAAACTAGTTCACAGTCCTACCACAACTAGGTGTTGCAATCAAGGCATTGTAGAGTTGATCTCCGACATGGTATATATTTTGCATTAGTGCAATAAATGTTTTATTCATTTTAGATTATGTAGAAATAGCAAAGTGGGAAGACTGAATTGTAGTCTTAGTTGACAGTCACCTGATAAGGCCAGAACTTATGGGTTTTCTGTCTCTAGGAAAGAATAATCCTAGTCTTTTAAGAAGGGTGATTAACCCAGAACTCTGGAGGCTGAGATAGGAGGATCACAAGTTCAAAGCCAGTCTCAGCAACTTGGTGAGACCCTAAACAACTTAATGAAACCCTATCTTAAAAAATGGGAATGGGGAGCAGTAGGGGCTAGAGATATGGCTCAGTGGTAAAACATGCAGTACTGAAAAATAGAAAAAAATATTGACTAAGAACTAGGTGCTTTACCACTGAGCCACATCCCCAGCCCCCTACTTCCCTCATTTTTGAGACAGGGTCTCATTAAGTTGTTTAGGGCCTCATCAAATTGCCGAGACTGGCCTTGAACTTGTGATCCTCCTAAAGAAGAAACAATGAACTGAAAAGTAGGAGTCCGAACACTTATGGATAAACCTGTTTGATAAACTATCTCTCTATCAAAGGCTCTTGAGAATATTTTAATGTCCCTAATATTTACAGAGGCAGTGGTGATAATACATTAGAATGGGACTTAATATTTCATCTGGAACATTTCAACTGATCATGTAATTTTAAGATACTGTTTCTTAAATACTTGGATTTTAGGAATGAAATTTTAAAAAGAGATCTGAAGTAGAAAAGTCAAAGATCATCCACTCAGTTAAAAGTTTCAAACAACAAAAGCAAAACAAATTAGCATCTGCAATCAGTATGATTTTAGAAGGAAAATGATATTTTAATGCCACGAATGTAGGAAGTACATGGACTCAGAACAGAGGGTACTGATTAAAAAGGAACATTTAGTTTTATGAAAAACTCTGCCATTATTTTTCTAGCTTTCCTCTTGGTCATGAAAGTGAGGGATGGACCAACACTGTCCCAGATTAACCTTTAGGAACCACTAGACTAGAATTTGGAGTCTCTGCAGGCATACATGAGGTTTGCCTGCCTCACTCCCAGGAAAATGTTTTGTAATAACTGGAAGCTTTTCCCTAAGACGTATACCTCTTCTACTCTAGAGGTCCTACTATGTGTGCTTCCTTTCCTTTCCATCTATCTGTATTCTATAAAGCTCATGCCTGCTGTGAACTATTGTTACTGATAGGAATGTGTCAAACCTCTCAAGTAACATGTTGGAGGGCAAACAAATCATAACAAATCTGTTGCCAATCTAATTCAGGTGTTACAGATGCAAGTCCATCCCAATGGCATCAATGACTTCATATCCCTGGAATTTACTTGGGGGCTTATGTGTTTCCTGTTTTAAACAGGAGCAGAGTGACAGGTCAGGAAGAAAAGCCATAGGATTCCTTTGTGCAGCCTTCCTCCCGTGCACTCTGTGCTTCTTGCTGCTTCTTCATGTTTAGAAACTAGACAGAATCACAACGTTCCCACCTTCAGATTCTGGCTACAGTGGTTTATTGAGTAGCTACCCATTCCAAGAGCTGTGCTAGACACTTCCTGTGTGCTAGCTCCCTCTCCCAGATGAGCAACCAAGGCTGTGACGGGCTCCCTGCTGGTGCTGGCCAGTAGCCATAACATGTTCTTGGCCTGCCTTTTTCCTGTGGGGATGTTTTGTATTCCTGGGACCATCTTATCATCTCACTGTAGGTCTTTTGTCTGTGCTCAGATTTCCCGTTCCTTCTTTTAAAACGACACCTCCTCCCATTTCTATAATAAATGCACAACACCTCGGTGGAAAGCTGACACCCATGTCACAGTGGTTCATGAGGAAGGTTCTGGAGTGACCTGCCTCGGTGCCCTCATTTCCTGATTGTAAAATGAGCATCATAATAGCACCTAGCTCGCAGGTTTCTTGAGAAGCAAAGCAAGGAAAAACAATTAGTTCTGTTCACAACTTGTGAACCTCTTTAGAGTTCTTAGAGTTATTCTTATAATTCCTATTTACCTAATAATTTATATATTTATAAATTGAATAAATATGCTTATATGTTACATAGTGCATATAACTTCTCAAAAAGATATGGCAGCCTATCATACAGTCACCTAGGAGACAACAAGGTGGTGACGTGGTCTAGGCTTGTGTGCTCATTTTCCCACAGGACTGCACAACTCCTTGATCCTTGTCATTATTTCTCTATAGTAGAAACATTCAGACCCTGTCTCTACCCTAGGACTTAAGGTGAATCAAAAACACACCATTCCCATTAACTGCAGGTCTTAGGCTGGATGGCAAATATTTACCGTTAATTACCATATAAACTGTGACCTATAGAAGAAAGTGAACTGATTTTTCTGGGCCTTACCTGCCTACAGCCTCTTGCTTGAAACTTCTGGAAGCATGTGCTATTGAGTTTCCCCTTCCACTTCTATGTCACATGGTGATTTTGAAGCTGAGAACACAGCTTGGTGCGGGAGAGGTCTGAGTGATTTCCTGGCTTTCCTTAGATGTGGTTCTTGCCAAGTTGCAGAGGACAGAGGCAAAGAAGGAAAGTAGACGTGGCAAGGTGCAGGTGGCCTCCACACCTAGGATTCTGCAGCAGATCAGTGCCTCTAGAGGTAAGAGTCACCTGTATTTTGTGGAATAAAAATGGTTGGGAAAAGACGGTCATTCATGAAGATGTCTAGTTTGGTGCATTTTAAGCAAATATATGCATGCAACACCACATTTTTGCTAGCGTATGTTATGTTTGTTGGTTAAAACTGAATAATGAGTGAATGAAGGGAGCCAGGAACAAGATGCCACTCTATTTGTATTCAGCATAGCAAAAGGTAATGAGTGGATTTTTGGGATTTCTTTTCACTCTATACATAAGTATTGCTTCTTCCTCTTAAAGCAATACAAGCTTGTGTAAATAAGATGTTATAGAAAACATATCTGTACCTGCCTAAATCACTTTCATTGGCTGGTCTTTCAATAGATGGAAACTCTTGTTTTACTCCACAGCCTCCAAAATAGATCTGGGCTCACGGTTGTACCTTAACACATAAATGAGGGAAATTTTAAAGAGTAACTGTCTGTCCGACTGAGAGACAGCATCAAATTCATAAAAACTGCAGGCTTTGGACAGTAGGGCAACAGCTCTTTCCTGACAGTGACTGTGATCATGAGCAAATTAACTCTGTAAGGCTATTTTACCCCACTTATATGGGATGTGAAGATTATTTAAAGTAC
Source organism: Urocitellus parryii (assembly GCF_045843805.1). Lineage (NCBI taxonomy): Eukaryota > Metazoa > Chordata > Mammalia > Rodentia > Sciuridae > Urocitellus > Urocitellus parryii. The sequence goes on along the minus strand of NC_135531.1, from coordinate 140,615,943 downwards.
TAGCACAATGCCAGACACATAGTAAAATCTCACTGCTCAAGAGCAGCTGATTAAAGATGTGTTTACCCATTTTATAGACACAGTCTTTACTTGTCCCTCTGAACCTATAACCACGAGTAGTGACATTTAATGAGTCTTAGCCCATCCTGTCTGAACTAGACATTTTAATGCTTAATGGTCCACAAATCTTGCAGGAATACTTTAGATAAAATGTAGTATTATGCAGAAGAGTGAAGTTAATTTGGAAATGATTTGAAAGTGTATCCCAACTCTTGTATGTGACATTCATTCTGTATCAAGGGTAAAATCTCAGAATTCCTTTCTTAGCTGTTAATCCGTTTTGACTCTGTCCCTGTTGGATAGAAATTAAGTTAAATCAAAGCACAGTAAGTAGGAAAGACAGGAATTAAGTCCCGAGAACTAATGTTCATTGGCAACACATTTGGGTTTGGTTTGAAGTTGGAAGCATCATGGCAGAAGCATTTTTTTTTTTTTTTTGGATCATGTCACATTGACGATGTCTGTGTTGTATGAATGGATGAGGAACGGGAGTTTCACAGAGCTTGGGCCAGTTGCCACTTGAGGTCTCCTCCAAATATGAGAAACAAAGAATCTGTAAGTCTCATTTTTTCCTCCTTAAAATATTTGTTTAAATAACTGCAAAAAAATAAAAAATAAAATGTATGTCAAGAGAAGAAGGAAAACCGTGTGATTTAGTTTCCTTTCTCAAAAAGGCAGGGGTGATGTTTTTCCCCTCACACCTGGGGTTGGGGGGGGGCGCAGGAAGGAAAAGAAGTGGGCTCTCTGCAGAGCAAATTGGCCTCACTTTTCTCTGCCAATGCACATTAATCCCCCACAGAGGAAGGAGCTCTGTGGTTTTTCCAGCGGTATACATTTGCACAGCGAGGCTCCTGTTTTGCACTCGAGTACAGTGGTACTCACACCAGCACTCACAAAATAGGGCTGGAACTGACATGTTACTTCCTAGAACTTTTTTCCTGAATTCTTGGCAGTTATTTTCAGGACTCTCAACCAGTTACTAAGGAGATACAGAAGAAACCGGTGTACGTGGCTTACCAAAGGATGCTTACATGTGAACAAAAAATGGCCCTTGAGATTGTCTCTTATTTTAACAGATGATTAAATTTAACCCTGCCTTTGAGTTTTAAATTACTCTTTGCTGGAGCAAGTTAGGGGTTGAGTTTTCAGCTACTTGCAACCAAAGTTTTCTAACAAAAATTACCGTCTAAGTGTTGGGCTTTGGTTGAGGCTCTAGGTAGTTCACAGGAATTGGATGCCAGTTCATATGAAATAGATGATTCAGAGGCACAAGTGCATTAATTTGGAAGTACTGATTGCGTATTTCAAAAGAGATACTCTTAAAAATGGTGCACAATTCAATGAGAATGTTAATGGACTGGAAGACAGCAGTAGAGAAAGCTTCCCCCAAAATGTGATTTGAGTTGAAATCTTAAAGATGACTAAGAATTAAACTGATGAATAGAAAAGGCAAAAACAATTTCAAACAGAAGTAACATCTTGGGTGGGGAGCAGATGCAGTACAACTGTCCTGCGGTAGAAAGAAAATGAGGCATGCTCAAGGATTGAAAAAAAGACCTGCATAATGGGCTATGAGAACAAGAATAGGATCGGGACAAGTAGGGTAGAAAATAAAAGGTCTTAAAAGTCATTTTAAGAGCATGTCTTTAAGAGTAATTAAATCATGGAATCCATGCTTCATAACTGTAAGCCTCAGAGACAAATTTTCTCTTAAGTTTCATATTCGTCTTTGGCAAAGTGGGATCCAGAACCCATTTCTCTGACTCTTTGAGTGCCTACAGAGAGACTATTCAATACTCAATTGCATTCTCGGGTCATTCTAACTGAACAGAGACATTAAATGGACATGGAAAGTCACACAGTGCACTGTCATGTACAATTTTAACACAAAGTAGATTTGTCAAAATTTTATACATGAACTTAATCACACAGGTAATGTTATGACTTCTAAAAATCCTTCCTACAAAGACTTTAAAAATAATGCCCTTACCACTTCACACACATTAGGATGGTTATTATGTAAAAATAAAAGTAAGAACAAGTGTGGATGAGGATGGAGAGAAATTGGAACCCCTGTTGGTTGGGAATGTAAACTGTGGCAGTCACTGGAAAATAGAGTGGCTCCCCCCAAACATGGAAAACGAGATTAACATTGGATCCATAAAGCCTACCTATGTAAGGATCATAGAAACTCAGAGACTACACCTCCACATTTGAATCAGTATTACAATTGCCAAAAGGTGGAACAACCCAAATGTCCAAAAGTGGACAGGCAGATGTGGTCTATATATGCCAGGAGGTATTTGGTCTTATAAAGAAATGTACTTCTGAAGGATCTTGGAAACATCATGCCAAATGAAATAAGTCAGATGCAAAAGAACAAATATTCTATAATTCCACTTGTTTGACATAAAGTCATCAAATTCATAGAACCAGAAATAGAGCAGTGATTGGCAGGGGTTTGGGAGTTATTTGATGGATATGTGGTTTCAGTTTGGGATGAAGATTTCTAGACGTGGAGATGGGTGTGGCACAACAACTTGAATGTAATCAATGCCACCAAGCTGTATAGTTAAAATGGTAGATTGTGTGCTACATAGGTTATAACACATAAAAAAAATCTTAAAAGAAGCCATGCATTAATTTTGTTTTCATACTTTAATACTGTGTTATAGGTAAAATGATTTATCACTTGATAAAAAAATATAAAGAACAATTATGTATCCTTTCTTCTAAAACATTTTGTGTGCAATGGGTGTCCTCTTCTGTATGAAAGCCAGTCCTATTAAAAGATGTTTGTTAATAACACAATGGCTTAAGGGAATAAAATCAGTCATGAACTTCTATTTTATATATGCTTACTACAAGCTTTATATGCTACCACAAAAAGTATTTCTGCCTAATGAATGTGTTTTTTTCATAGTCCTTGTATTCTTTTGTTCAGTCTAGCATAAGCATATGGTTTTGGATTTTCATACTCTAAACTTAAAACTCAGCCTTTTGATGGAACAATCTTATTCCTGGGTTCAGAAGTCTGTTTTCAGTTGAAATTATTGAGATTATCATATCCATTTCCACCTGAAGGCTTTGCCTGGAGTGTTTCAGACTGAGGTTCTTCAATCTTGGTTTCCTATGCTGGAGGGTTGGGCTCTGGAGAGGAATCCACCAGTAGAAGCAGTAACTGTAACTTGTACCCATTTTACTTCTGGTGGAAGGTCTGCTTCAGATGGGTCTGCCCCAGGAGATGCTCAGCAGCCTGGGTAGTCCCTCAGCTCCTGAAACTCATGATCCATGGTGCGCTTCTGCCATGGGTTCAAAGGTTTGTGACAGGACTTGGGCTTCCCTGGAGCCCACCCTGACCTCCAGGCAGCTTGGAAGCCCCTCAGCTCCTAGAAGTAAATGCAATACTCCTATTATAATTGGGTAAGCCTGGAACATAGGAGGTTCTGGCTGCCTCTCTGTTCGAGTCATCATTGTTTCTCAGCACAGCTTTCGGCTTTGGTGAACATCCTTGTTAATTATGCTTGTTTCTCGCTTAAAATTTGATCTTCTCACTTTCCAGATAAAACCCCTTTAGTGTATGTCCATTTAGGGGAAAAGATACAAAAATTTTAATGTGGTCTCTAGAGGAAAAGGCTAGGATAATAAAACGATGGTCCCTGTTTTGTTTAATTCCCTTTACCCTCCCTCGTTGACACTGTTTTTGGCTTCTTTCAGCCTTCATTGCTCTTCCTAATACCCAGTGCATTAAGAGGTTGAAAATGTACATTTTGAATCAAAATAAAAATACACCTAACGAAGCACTTTTAGAGTTTAATTTTTCCCTTTGGGGGACATTCCACCTCTGTAAGTTAATTCTATGTTTTGAGATTTTTATGTCTGGTAACAAATGGGATATTTGAGCCAAGTACTTTATCCTCCCTCCCCTTTCCTCTCCTTCCCTTAATAACAGTCATACCCATTAGTGTCTCTGGGGACATCGCTCTGATAATAAACATCCAGGGTAATGAAAGGCTTATGTAACCTCCCAGAGGAGGCCATATGATTTTGAAATTTTGAATGCAAGTATTCATTTGTTTTCAGGGACATTATTGCTTAGATCTCTGCTAGATTTAGCAGTGGGATAGAGCTTCCCAAACTATTCCTGCTCCCGAGTAATAACTTTCACCGTTGCATAACAGCAGTACCCTCACTGCTTTGTATACAGTTTAACAAGTTCTTTGATGTGTGTGATCTCACTAATCCCTGCAACAATTCTTGGGAAACCTTTAGGAAACCGCACCCCCCATTTTACAAATGGTGAATCTTTGTCGTATAGAAAAGAAGTGGTTGTTGCAAGTTTTACACTAGTAGGAATATGGGTGAGGTCAGAGAGTTCTAGATCTTTGGACTCCTGGTTCACTGTGGTTTTTGGAATAGTGTTTAGTACTCTATTTTCTTGATTATAAAAATAGCATGCTTACTGTAGGGGAAAAAAAAGAAGAAATAGGAATGTATAATGATGAAAATGAGAAATGTGCTCATTCTTACCATATTTTAGCTTCCAGGTTTGTATATACATGCATGTGTGGCTATGGATTTGGCCTGTGAATTATCACAAGATTTGATCATGTTGCATTACAACTGAATGAGAACAGATGTGTGGTGATAATAATGGAAGTATCTCAGCATGTGTAGTGTCATCTGGGCCTCATTTTCTTCCCCCTATAATTGTTAAGAATGAAGGATTCAAATAGGACTGGAAGAAGAGTCAGCTGTGAGTCAACCCCTATTTGTTCCCTTTCTATTTGGAAGAACATATTCTGAGAACCAGAAGCGGAACAGAGAAATATCTGAACTATCCATGTCAGGTAGTTATAATGAAAATCAGACAGGTAGACATGGCTTAGGACTGGGATGTCACTGGGGGATCTTCATATAGTCTGCCAGACATCGCGGGGTCTCTTGGCCAGCTCAAGAGAAGATCACACAACGCCAGATGAACAGTAATAGGAAGGTGCAAAGAGGAGTATTGTGAGAGAATTCAACCATCGGTTTTGGAGACAGATGAGGGTGTAACGCTCTGTTCAGCAGCTCAACTAGCTATATCATGTTAGGGGAGTCTTTGATGTCAGTTTCCCCTTTGTACAATGGGGATGAATGTGCAGTTCATGAATACCCTTGTTATGGTACTTGGTATACAGAAAGCACTTAATAAATGGAAGCTTTCAAAATTTAGGATCATTATACTGCCTGGTAATGTGCATGTTCTGGCTCTCTTCTGTTGCTCTTGGCAGAAGTTTTACTACAACCTTGGTTTGTTGGTGAAAGCTCTGGATTCTGGCTGTGCTTGCTCTTTTGTAGACTCTGCTACCTTGCAGAGCAGCCTTTGCACCCCCACCCCCACTCCCATATCCACCTCACTAGATCTGCTGGTTCAATTCAGAGAAGCTTCGTGAAAAGCCTATGGTGTATCATCTGCTCTGGCAGGCAGTCTGGGTTTAAAAGGACAAAGAACATGGCTCTTCTTCCCAGGAATGCAAGCAGAGAAATAAAAAGACAATATGATCTAGCACCCGTATCTTGTACCATCTCACAAGCACTTAAACCCTCATCACAAGAGGGGACCAGGGTTGAAGCATCCCTTCATATCTCTGTGGAAAGATTTAGAACAGAAGAAGCAGGCATGCCTTACATTAGAAACATACCAAATATCTGAGCACATGTTTTCCTCTCTGAAAATTTTTTATTAAATGAAAGTATAGTTTTGAGCATTCGGACTAGTGCTGACTAGGGGGGCGGGGCTGGTAGCATTACTTGAGAACTCTGGTGTGTTTGCAGGATAGCTGAATAGGGTCACCACCTCCTCCCAGCGGGGCTCCTTCTTGTGTCTGTCTTTGCATTATTTCTCCCTCCCTCTTTAGAACTCACATGAACAAGATTCTGGAGTTACAGCACTGTAGGAAGCACAGGTTCTGCCTTCATACAGCTTCCAGTCTGATTAGATATAGAAGAACCAGTACAATCTTGCCTTGATGAGAATAAACACAAAGTCCTATGAGAGAGCACAGAAGGGTCAGTTCCCCCAACTGATGAGGTTCCTTGGGAGGTGCCTTGAAGACTGGTGTGTTAGCTTTTTCACTGCGGTGACTTAAAGACCTGACAAAAATAATTAGAGAAGTAAAAGTTTATTAGGATGCTTATGGTTTCAGAGGTTGCAATTCATAGATAATTGGACCATTCTTCAAGGCTAGAGGTCAGGCAGAACAACATGGTGGAAGGGTGTGGTGGAGGGAAGTGGCTCATTATGATGACCAGAAAGGAGAGAGAGAGAGAGAGAGAGAGAGAGAGAGAGAGAGAGAGAGAGAGAGAGAGAGATTGAGATTGACTCACCATGTATTAGATACAAAAATATGTACTCCAAAGAGATGCATCCAGGGATCCGCCTCCTCTAGCCACACCTATGTGCCTTCAGCCCTCACCCAGTTAATTCCATCAGGGAGTCCATTCATTGATTGGGTTAAGGCTTTTGTAACCAATCATTTCTTCTTTAAACCTTTCTGAATTGTCTTCCACATGAGCTTTTGGGGATCATCTCACATCCAAACCATAACAGGACATCTAAGCAGAATGTGAGCAGTGAGTTGGGTTTACCTGCAGTGGGAGCAGGAAAGAGGTTATCCCAGCTCTAGAGCTGCATGTGCACAGATCCATCATTCATGGAGAATGACCAGCTGTCATTGTGGTTGGAGAATGAGATGGTTTCAACACAGTGGGTTTGGAGTGGATGGAGTGCACTCATTTGGTTCAGTGCTAGGATCCGTGTGAGATGCACATTCAGACTGGCTGTTCTGTACACCAAGAGTATGGTAGAGCCCTCCAGGTGTACTAATGTTCCAACAGAAAATGGACAGCAACGATAACAGAAAGAAGGGAGATCATAAAAAGATTTCAGCATAAACTATTCTGGTAAATAATTATTAAGGGCTTCATTCTTATGCCAGTGTGGGAACTTACCTTTCTCTGAAGCTATTTAAAATAACAAACAAACAACCAAAAAAAAAAAAAAAGAAAAGAAAACATATCTTATCCCCATTTCTCTGAGATGGTGCAGAAGAGATTAATTTCTTCATTGAATAGGATTAGTTCCCAATTCAGTGGTGAATCAGCCAAAGAATTGTGTCTGGAAAGTTGTTTCCAGCTTTTGATAGTGGGTTATGGAGACTGAATCCAGAGTATACCACCATCTGATAGCATGACTTGAGACCAGTTATCCAACAATTCTGAGCCATCCTGTGAACAGTGAATCCATCATTTTCTATAATGTAGGTTTTTTGGGAGGTTTAAGGATGGTGTGTATAGGTGCCTGGAACCATGTAAAGTGTATAAGAAGCCCTGGTAAGAGATTTTTGAGGTGGAGGTGATTATTCAGCTCCATTGGCTGAAAAATCAAAATAATCAATAATCTATCAGTGAGCAAAGTTATGGGCATGAGACTGTAGGCTATTGTGCAGTGGAGTGTTTGAGGGCCTTAGCCTTCTGTATAAGACTTCCTTCGTTTACATATTCATCTTTCCACTGTGACTCATTAATTAAAAGTGCCTCCTTGAAGGTCCACGATAAATGTATCTTGGTCCTTGAAAATCTGTTATCATTCCCCTCTTTTCCACTTTTAAAGGCAGGGTTTTCCTATCCATGTATGCATCACTGTGTAACCTAGCATTTCTTAAAGTGTGGTTCCTAATAACACCAAGACTTTGGTGGTTTTTTTTAAAACATGTTGATATTTGATTAATGGTGCCAAAATATATATGTATATGCTGGGGGAAAATAATTATTTGCTTAGCACACAATGTGAAGCAATGGCACCAAACCATACTAGGAATGACTTTGCTTCACTAGTACAAACTTTCTATGTATTAAAAAGAAAAAAGAAGTCAGTTAAATATAAGAATGTGCCACATGGAGCAGTAAACCTTATTAATGTTATTAAATTTAGATCTTGGAGTTCATATCTGTACAACATTCTGTGTAATAGAATGAGAAGATATATAAAGCACTTCTACTGCATACTGAAATGTGACAATGGCTTTAGGAAAAAAGCATGTATACCCTTTTTAGGCTAGACTCACAGCTTTTTAATGGAACTTCATTTTTTAATGAAAAAAACTGATGGATAAATTATGGTTATATAAATTTGGGTTTGTTGGCCAACATTTTCTAAAAGTAACCGAAAGCCAAGGTGAGACTGTCTCTTCAAGGAAAACAACTTGATAGTCTTTGTTGCCATTGAAAAAAATTTGAGCTTCAGGCAAAATTTAGATTTTTCAGCAAACTCCCATTTGCTTCTGCAGTGTGCTTAACAGATTCTCAAAACTCAGACTGTTCTGACAAGACTGGAGGTCATATTAACAACTGAGAATTTCAATATTTTATAATGAAGTGTGATGACATTTGGAAGATCTGCTTCTGTCAGATAAATATTATTTCTAAATGAGTAATACAAGTACTAGAAAACCATGCATAGATAAAAGACACAAAGTTTCAGATGACCAGAGGATTAATGTTATAGACTACAAAAAATTTTAATATAGTTTTGGATTCCACATTGCAAATATCTCTTAAAAATCTACCACAGCTTAGGAAAAGATTTTTTTTTTCAATTGAATTTTAGTGTAACAGCAAAGAACATCTATCCTGAAAAGACTATTAAAATACTTTCCTTTTACAACAATGCATCTTTGTGAGATGAGATTTTCTTTCTATAATTTCAACCAAAACACATCACAAAGGGGCTTCAGTGCCTTTTTATCAAGATAAATATTAAAGAGATTTGGAAAATATACAATAGTGCTACACTGTTAGCTTTCTGTTGCTGTGACAGAATACTTCTTAAAAGAAGAAAAAAAATATGTTGCCTCACAATTTCAGAGATTTCCAGTGAATGATCACTTGGATCCTTTTGCATTTGGTTCTGTGAAGATGTAGAACATCATGGCAGAGAGCAGGTGGAATACCACAGCAGCTTACTTTGTGGCTCCTGAGAAGCAGAGAAAAAGAAGGTCCTAGAAACAAAATATATTCTTCCAGGTCATGCTTCCCAGGACCAACTTCCTCCACCTTGGCCCCACCTAAGTTTCCTTCACCTCCCTATAACACATTACATTATGAATCCATCAATGGACTAGTCCATTGATGAGGACAGAACCCTCATGATCCCATCACTTCCTAAAGGCTCTGCCTCAGGACAATGCTGCCTTGGGGACCAAGCCTTCAACACATGCATTTTGGGGTAAAAATGATAATATGCACTTATTAATTATTTCAAATCCAAAACATAACATGAATTCTAAGTAATTATTTAACATGTTTTTAAAATTGTATACTAACATAATAGATGAAATGTAATTTTAAGTAAATTTGTTAATTTACACAATTTCTTTTCTGCCTTAATTTCTAATACAGATATGTTGCTAGGGCAAACTCACATAAACACAAGGTATTTGGAGTTCATGATTTTTGAGTGTGAGGTGATTCTGAATCAAACATTTCAAAAATTGCTTATAGAGCTATTATGGTTTAGATTTTAGGTACCCCCAAAAGCTTATTTGTGAGACCATGCAAGAAGGTTTAGAGGTGAAATGATTGATTAGAAAAGGTTTAACCTAGTGATTGTATTAATCCCGTGATATGGATTAACTTCCATGTAATTTTAGTCGGGTAGGGTGTGGCTAGTAGAGGTGGGTCCCTGGGGCATGCTTTAGGGGTGTATATTTTGTCTTTGTTCAGCAGAGTTCTCTCTCTGCCTCCTGCAGCCATGTCCCCAGTTACTTTCCTCTGCCAGACCCTCCTACCATGACATTCTGCCTTACCTCAGGCCCTGAGGAATGGAACCATTCATTTATGGATTGAGACCTCTGAACCCATATGCCTCCAAATAAACTCTTCCTCCTATAACTGTTCTTGTCTGTTTTTTTGGTCATAGCGGCAAAAAAGCTGACTAAAACAAGAGCCCAAGACACTTGTCTTCCGAGGAAGTTGCAGAAGAGAAGTTATTTTTGTTAAAGGTAACAGAGGAGGGAAGAATTCCTGATAAATTTGTCTGATATGTGTTTGAACTTCTAAGTTCCCTTCCAAATTTGCTACTCTTACAATTCTAAGAATTTTTCTTTTTTACTTAAAGGCATCAATCTGTGAAAGAAACAAAAATTGACAAACTTTGAAGAGAATGAGTGAGCACTTTTGCATGTTTGCATAATAGACTGGAGGGTTATTATCTTGGGCGAATCATGTCATTTCCTTGAACTTTTAAAAAAATTTTTAAAGATGTTTAGTGGGAATGCATAGTATTCTTTCCCCTGGCTTCTTAGATTTCTTAGATTAATGGGATTATTAATTTAAGGAGGAAATCCTAATAGGATGACCTAATAAATACCATTGGGAAAATTGAAAAAGAAAAATTTAATACCTGTACTAAAGCTTAGAAAAATCTGTTTGATGTTTATGAGCTTGGACTTAGGAAGCACTTAGTTCACCCAATAATTTAAAAATGTGATGAGCTTTCCTATTGAAAAAGATCCTTCTTGATATAATCCTGTCTGGATGAACCAATTAATGTTCTGGACCCCTTGAGGATCTGAACATGGACAATGGCTGTTGGCTTATTCTTCCATTTGGGTAGTGTTCTAAACTTTCACAGTGTCCATAAGACTGAGTGTTGAAGAGCATTACTACCCCAAGTTACACTCGAAGATACTGTGGTATAGTAGGGTAAGTGATTTGTTCAAGGTCTTGGCGTGGCCTAGTGGCCTCTTGAGTTCTGTGATCTCTGACTTTATAGAGCTTGTATTTTCATTGCAGAAATGAATATTGCACCTAAGAGTCTATTTGACAATATGACAGAAAAAAATGGAGCATAAGTGGCAAAACTGCTTTCCACTCTCAAGAACTGTCATTTAATTGGTATACATCACTTAAATGCATTAGAAGTTTTTCTTTTCATCATGCAATAATACCTTCCCTCAGATTGAAATGTAGAGATTAAGGAATAAAGAAAAAAAAGGCAAACTGTGTGCATGCCTGGGTCCTAAAGTTATGCAATGTGTTTTTCTGTTGTAACCAGTAAGGAAGTCAAGGGTTCAGAGGATCATTGTGTTTTGATGCTGTTCAGTCTCTCATCTGTTTTTAAAGTATGCATAGATTTTAGGTTTGTGAAATGCAGAAGTGTTCTGGATAGGTGCATATTTTAGGCATTAGGTCCCAAATGAACAAAGATGAGGTAAAAATATGCACTTCACATAGACCAGGGGAGCAAGGTGACCTGCCTCAAGCCCTGGTAACTGGGCTGGACTTCTTCTGGATCTGTCTCCCATCTCTCTGCATGAATTCACCTACATAAACCACATCATGTCATCCCCATACTTAGAAAGTCTGGTGACTTTCTAATGAATTCAAAATAACTCTCAATTTCTATAGTACCTCCTTTTCTATTCCTGAAGTCCTCTAGATCGCTATCGTGATAGAACTAGACCCCCCCCCCTTACTTTATTGGTCTCCAGCCTCCCTGGTTTTCTCCCTGTTCCTGAGTGTTGAAAAAGATTAACTCTGCCTCGTGATCTTTTTGTAGGTGCTGCCTCCATCTGAGATGCTCTTCTCATAGTCCATCTCATGGATGGTTCCTTTAGAAACATGCTCACCTGTCCAAACCCAGTGAATGAACTGAGAGACAAAAGGTACAGAAAAAGCAAGGTTTTCAATGACTGTCTTGTGAGCTCAAGTGTCTGGGTGAGCAGGCACACCCAGCAGTTACAATCAGCATTTCATTCCTTGTGCAAAAGGTCCTTTTACCACTAATCACTATGCACTGTGGGATGTACAGTCTTCTCAAATATCGCCTTTCTCCTGTTGGGTTATTTAAATAAATGTACCTTTTCTTGTCCCCACCTCCCTTTGTTCTCCTGTGGTGGGAAGGTCTTCTTGGGCTGAGTGCATCTTGTTTATCTCTGTTGGTCAGGCCAGCCCCTTCCCCACTCCTCCTGTTTGTCAAGAGGCTGTGAATTTGTCACACTCTGGTGTTAACTGCTTCTAACTTTCCACTTTGCGCTCACCTCTAGCTGCTTTTCTTACTTCCCAAGTCATTTTACATTCAAGGATAAATATTGTACTCTGAAAACGGGACACTGGACTTTCTATTTCTCCTAGTTCCTAATCAGTGAGGTCAGTTGTAAATGTCCTCCTTCAGAGAGGGCTTTTTTGGTCTCACAGGCTAAAGTATTTCATGACCTCTGAGAGTCACTTTCTAGGTTCTGTGTCTGCTACATTTTTCTTCAGGTGCAGTAGAAGTATCACCTCTCTCCTTATGAACCCCATTGTAAAGATATTTGGGAAAGCTCTGTTTCACATGGATCCCAGGCAGTCCTGTTGTTGACAACTGCTTCTTCCATCACATTCCACCCCCAGAGCATCCTTGTTCTGAATCAGTGCATCTACTCCTGTCTCTTCCATTTCCAAGAGGCCAGTTCAGTATCTCATAGCTGTGGGTTTTGGCCTTGCTACAAAGGCATAGCCTCTCTTCTCAGATCAACTATAGGCGCTGCCAAGAAATTCTGGGTTCTTTATATTCTTTATCTTCAACTATTACAAACTCCCACCTCTTAGCCCAAGGTCCCTGTTTGGTGCTCACTTTCTTTGCTAGCTTCTGATGATCTTTACCATGGTGTTCACTGGCATCAAGGAGCTGAGGAGCTCAGAAGCACCTGTCTTCCCTTCCTCCTCCACACTTACCCATACCCACCTCCTTGTCAGTCTCAAAGAACAAAGCATCCCTTCTTCTTCTGTACTTTTCCTCTTTATATCACTCTTCTATATTATCTTTAGGAGTCTTGATTCACTAGTCTCCCATTTCTAGCCATTGAGGTTTAGTAAGGACCCTATGGGATGCTTCACATGCACTGTCTCATTTAATGCCATGTCCACCCCAAGATTGTGGGTGTTAAGACTCTCCTCATTTTCCAAGTGTGCTGAAAGCCACAGAGCTAATGGAGTACCAGAGTTAGACTTTAAACCCACATCTATCTTACTCTGAAGGCCATTTTAATACCAGACCTAATATACTTACAAAGTAGAATATTTTCACAGGTAAAATCCCAAATCTCTTATTCCTTTTTAATAAAGTCTCCCTCCATCTCTACTGCTTTAAATAATCATATTAATTAGATGCAGAATAAAAGATGGTTTTCATAGAGAGGAGCAAAGAACCTATATATTCTACATCTTCCTATTTTGTCCCCCTTTGGGCTGCCTGGTGCTAACTGGTTTTTAAATAGCAATTATACCACCCACAGAGAGACCTTGGTTTACAAATTTTCTTAGTGTACATGAGTACTGTTACTCTTCTCTGTGGTTCTAGAGGATTTTTTTTTTTAATTCGTGCTTAACATAATGGATGGGTACAATTTGGAAGCACAAGACTAGTGACTAAATTTGAAAAGGAAAATGTGTTTTTAAACATATTTTCCTTACAGTCTGTTTTTGGGAAGATCAAAAAATATATATCTGGCACCTGAAGCTGCAGTAGCAAGCAAGTCATTTAGAACACATGAATATAACCACTGGAAGGGCCACTGTTGGGAGTAGGCGGCAGAGAATACAGGTCTGATTCTAATCTGTGATTATGGAGCAGGGGAGTAGTGTGGGGCCTGTTGTGAATCACAGGCTATTCAACATGGGGGTGCTAATTTAAAATCTAATCTACCATCATTTATAAAGTGCTGGAAGTAATAGTGCTGACCACAGAGGGTGGTGGTTCTGTGTGTCACACATCAACCACTAGGCACTGTTGGACCCTGTGTGCTGATACATACCAACTGCCCCTCCTTCCTTTCACCCCTCCTTTTTTCTTCTGTGTAATTAAACTTTCACTTTTATAAAGCCTTTTGGATCTGCATGCTGCTTTCTCAAAGCCAGAGAGTTGTAATTTTTGTTTGGGAAATAAATGATTTTTTTTTTTTTAAATTCCTGGGTTCCAAGAGTATCATGTTTACCCCCTTTGATTTCAAATGAGACTTACTTCTGATATTTTCATGAATATTCAGATTTTTTCCTCTCTCCCATCCTTCCCTCAAAGTACCATGGTGTTTACCAGAGGTCGCTCGCTGAGCAAGATGTTTATGTACACATAATTATTTCATTCACCTCATACAGAAAAGGCAAGGTCAACATTTTCTCCATTTTTTTTTTCACTTGAGTAGATTAACTTATTAACTTATTCCAGGTCAAATGAGTTAAAATAGGCAGAGCCAGGATTTAAAGTATAGGCCATTCTTACACCAAGCAAAATATGTACCCACAATATGCCATAATGCCAAGAGGGACCGATAATACAGAGTCTTCTTTCACAACTCAGTGGAGTTTATGACTTGTTTTAATGACTGATTCAAAACCCATGATTAAGAGTTGAGCATAATAAGAGCTTCTCCATGGAAAAGATGCCAACTCATCAGCTACTACACCTTCACCCAGAGATGTCTACCAGAGCTGTGGGAAAGCTCATCATCACCTGAGTTTAATTCCTGATCAGACCCACATACCATTTATTCTTAAATTCTGCCTCCTAAGGAAATATTGTTGGGTAGTCGCTATCTTCCTTAGTATCATTCTCAAATTGTAGACCTGACCTTTAAGTTCTAGAATGCCGCGTGTTTGTTATCACTTGCAATTAACAGGAATCCTCTGTCATGAAAGGAAACTGTTTTTGCATTGAGAATATCTCTACTGTGCTTACTTGGTTAGGCAGATTATCTCTTTGGGCTATTTAGTTACCGTTCATTCTTTTAAAAAATTCTGCCTTGCTCCTTAGTAACCCATTATATCTATGCCATCCATGAACTTATTTCACAGGGCTTACATTTTGTTATCCATATACTTGTTCCAATGTATCATCTGTCTATAATAAATGCATCATCTTTGTCTAGTACACTTTGACTCATTGTTCAGATTTGATTTCAAAAGCTGTCTTGGACACTGTTTTAGTCAGATTTTTTACTTCTATGGCTAAAACCCCTGACAAAAACAATCTTAGAGGAGGAAATGTTTATTTGACACTTAGTTTCAGGGTCTCAGGCCATTGAGAGCTGACTCCATTGCTCTGAGCCTAAAGTGAGGCAGAACATCAGGGCAGAGTATGTGGTGAAGAAAAGCAGCTCAGGACATAGCATCTAGAAAGCAGAGAGCTCCACTCAACTGGGGCAAAATATAAATCCCAAAGACATGTCCCTAGTGACCTACTTTCTGCAGCCACTCTCTACCTGCCTATGGTTACTGCCCTGTTAATCCATGAGTGGATTAACCTGCCAATTAGGCTAAGGGTCTTGTCATGCCATCATTTCACCTCTGAAAATTCTTTCATTTTATAATGCATGAGCTCTGGGGAGATACCTCAACCACAGTAGACCCAAGTTATCAGATGTTTTTATTTAAATTTGGCTATCTACCTCTCCCCAACCAAAGAAACACAGCACCCGGATATAGTTTTCACCTGTCCCTGAAATTCCACAGCATTGTCCCTTTACCTGGCCTGTGATGTTTTTAACTTCTAAAATATCTTCTCAGTACTTGTGTTTTATCCTTCATACTCAGAGCTTCAGCAAGATAGTCGTCATCATATCAACCAGAAGGCATTGAGTTTCCAAGGAGTAGAATAGCCAATTGAAAGGAACTTATGCAGGGGGTGGGGGGGAATTTGATCACATTAAATAGATATTCTGAGCTAATGCAGAGTTCCAGTATTACTTAGTTGTTTGATAAACAATTCTGTACCTGGGGAATTTTTTCTGGGTAGCTCTTTGTTTTCACTCTCTGGACTTATGATGGATGCCACAGCCCTCTGCAGGGGCAATAGTAATTTTAAGAAATGAATATTTAGCAATTAGAAGTCAACATCTGAGGATGAAAGTACAAAGGGGGAGCAAACCTACTGCCTCTAAAAGCCTGTGTATTTTCTGGAAGAAACTCAGACCCAAAAGTTCACCAATGTAGTTCCTCTAAATTCTCACCAGCCAGAACTTATTCATGTTCCCACCCCAAACCAACCACTGGAAAAGGGGAATGGCTTGGAGCAATCATAGTTTAAACCAGTCAAATGCATCCCTTGCGACTGAGGAGGGGGCTGGCTTTGCTGAACACGTTGCCATCTGCCTGACTGCTGCATAAAATTGGAGTTCCATTAGCAATCAAGGAGGAAATGGCTCTATTAAACAGAGTCAAGAATATTTGAATATATGGAATCTATATTCAGTAGGTAAAATATTGGCAACAATTTTGGCTTTGCTATCTCTGCATTTCTCACAATGGCTGCTAAGAGCTCAATTGAGCAGAATTGCTTATTGGGCAGAATTAATTTATTTAGCCAATATTAAATGTCTACTCTGATAGGCACCATTCTAAAGGTTAGATATGCAATGCTAAGTAAATTCATATGGAATACCTGCCGTTAACATAATAATAGCTCAGCTTATTATATAGCAGCTGAAATGGTGAAAACATTATGGGTATTATTTTAACCTATAAACAACCCTCTGGGATAGCTTCTATAAAAATCAGCATTTTTCTAATGAGAAAACTTGTGATCTCACCAAGTTAAGGATCATGACAAAGGTAACAAAGGTGAAATTCAAGTCAAGTTTTGAAATCTTTTGAAATGGCGTGTGTGTGCATGTATGATGAAAATAGATTTCTTTGTTGGAGTAGTAAGTTCTCTGACTACTCTGTTTTGAAAGGCATCGTTTATCGTCTGTCAGCCTTTCTTAATGCTCCATGAAAGCCCTCTTAGCTCATCTTCACTATATGGGGGACAAGTCTGTTTATCTGTTTGACATTTTAGATGACGATTTTCTCCACTCATCCTATACCTTTACTTCTGGACAGTAAGGTTTTATAGAAAGTGTTCTTTGAGGAACCCATTGGTATACTGGAAAAATACAAGATAGCAGTCACTTCAATGCCTCCTAGCTCTGAACCAAAACTTATGACCTATGGTTCACAAGTCACTTGGGCTAACCATGAGAAACAATATCAGAAAATAAATCATGTGGTTATTGATAAGCAAGATGTAGACAACAGACATATTTTGTTTTTCTTGTGTAACATTGTTTATAAAAAGTTACTCATGTTCCAAAACAGGAATAGTCCAAATAAAAATCTGGATTTTTCACCTAGAGTCAAAACAATTAGTTGCACTGGTAGTGAACACTGGCTTGTGGTACATGTTCACAGTGCCACAGGGGATTGAAAATGAGTAGCTGCGCCCTGCATTGGATGGGGAATGGCTCTGCAGTTCGTTGCAATGACACATTTACAGTGAATGCTGTACTCATTTGGAGTATCTGCTGCATTGGTCTGCATCTGCTACAGAGGGTAACTCTAAAATTTTAGTACTTTACACAGCAAACACTTATTTCTTATTTCACAAGAGATCTGCTGCTCAGATGGAGCTCCTCAACACAGAGCTGCCCTTATAAATCTGTGACCTAGACTGTCATAAGGGACCCTGTGTTAAGAGGGGTCTTGCATTTGCTTTAATGTCTGTTATCACTATCTTCTGATTCTGAATTGTTGAACAGGTTTTCATTTTTTTTTTCACCAGATCCTATAAATTATGTAGCCAATCCTATTGCCAGATTCTATATGCCTTTTCATTTAGAGCTGCTCAGCCAGAAGAAGCAGTCACGGCCAGGACATGCTGTTCTGGTAAAAGGCAGAAGGTCATGGGGCTGGGCTAAGACCACAGGATGCCTCTTCAAACCTCTAGCAGGACCTGGCAGATGGCCACTTTCCATAAGTCAGGGTAGTCACACGGCCAAACTCAAACTCAGACTTGTGGAGAAGTATGCTTCATCTCCAGAAAGCATCCATCACGTCGGTCTAATCTGGCACAGGAATTTATCACCCTTGAAGCAATGACAAGTTCCATCTGCATGTATCTGATATCCTACTACAGTAAATGTTGTAGTCTCAGTTGGGCAGGTTGGCCCAGTTGGTAATGTCATGGGATGTGTAAGATAACATCAAATGACAAAAATTCAGCTTACTAAAAGTCAAGAATTTAGTTTTTAAAAGGCAAAAGAAAAAAGAAAAAAAAAACAAAACATTCTAGCTATGTATATTTTGTAACAAATTTTTCCTGTTCAAATTAAAGATCAATTTGAGTCTTATTCAGAATGTGCCTTGAGTCGTTTTGCTGTGTTTAAGCATTAATTTGTCTTCATCATGAGTGTAGTTCTTTTTTTCCACTTGGTTTTTCAAGCAAAGATGATAAAATTAAATAAATCAACACACTGTTTAGCTTTAATATTAAGGCATTTTTTGATGGGTATTATTGCTCCCTAATTAATTCTGTATTTAATTCTCTGGTGACTTAGAGAAGGTTCCGTCATGACATATAACCCATCTGCAATATCAGAACCTAATTTCAGGCTTCATTATTATGATGGAGATGAGGATTATGGCTTCATGAATCTTTGTGAAAAGAATATATACTGTTCTGAAATCCTGCACCTGTTACATAAGATGTCTTTGCATGTCAGAAGATGTAGTTATGCCTCTGAATGTAGAGGTTGCAGATTTTCAATTACTAAGCACATACCTGGAAACTGCTATTCTATGCACATTTGTATTTATTTGATCAAAGGGACAAATGGATACTGATGGGGATGAGGTTCTGAAAAAGGTGATACAAGAGCAGTAAGACTTGGGGTAAAAAAAAAAATCTCATTAAGAATTATCCTGAGGGCTAGGGGTGTGGCTCAGTGATGACTCTTGCCTGGCATGTGTGAGACCCAGGTTTCACTGCCAGCATCACAAAAAATAATTTGTACTGAACTCTATGTACAATTTCAATACTCGGTTCCTAAAACTTGTCTGCATGTGATCATAGTCGGAAAGTCTCGAGGGCTTATTGTGAGAACTCTGATCTAGTCCATCGCTATTATAAGATCACATCTTCAGAGTATCTGCACCCTACCTCATGTGCTCAGTACAACAGCCAGGTGCCCCAGGCAGCGTCAGTGTCATACAGATAAATGAATCATCAGAAGTTATAAAGGCAAAGAACCAACAACAACAAAGAGATTTCCCAGACACTGGACATCTCCTTGGTTTTGCTGGGGTCTAAGTTTTCCCTGACTGGAACTACAGATTTACCTTCATGAGTCATCTGTGTGCAAGTAACTCAGCTTTGGATTTAGAGAGATCTGGGCTTGACTTTATTGTCAATTCTGGTTTCTCCAATAAAATACCATAGAGCATGTGGTTTATAAGCAACAGACATTTATGTCTCCTAGCTCAGTAATTCAGAAAGTCCAAGATCAGTTCAGTGTCTGGTGAGGGCCCTCTAAAAAGAGGTTTGCAGATGGCTGCTTTCTTTTTGTCTGGCATGGAAGGAGAGAGGAAGCTCTGTTTCAAACTAAAAGGGCACTAATCTGCGTGACCTCATCTAATTCTCCCAAAGGCCTCACCTCCCAATACTATCACATTAATGATTAGAGATTTAACATGAACTTCGGGGGAGGGGAACAAATACTCCATAACAACTTCTAACACTGCCAGCTTACTAGCTGAGAGATCCTAGGTGATTTCCATGAACTGCCTCAATTTCTTTAATCATGTGGACCGTAGTAATTATATGGAATACAAAATAAAAGTATTTAGCATGGTCCCCAAACCATACTACTCATAAAGACACTTGGTCTTCAATTCTATTTCTGTGTCAGTACCATGCCAATCTTGTTACTACAGGCTTACCTACATCTCAGAGCGTTAATTGCCAGGATGTACAAAGAACTCCAAAAACTCAACACACATACACACAAAAATAACCCAATCCATAAAAGTGAAAAGTAACTGAATGGGCACTTCACAGAAAAGAAATACAAATGATCAAAAATATACTTTATGTATATATGTGACGGCATGACCAATATAATTCTACCACACACTCAGAAAAATGAGAAATTATATCCCATCTATGTTTGACATATCAAAGTGCATGAATGCTTCTGCTGTCGTGTATAACTAATTAAAACAAAAATAAAGCCGCATAAGAGTTTGCAAAAATAAAAAAAAGAAAAAAATGTTAAACATCTTTAGCAATCAGAGAAATGCAAATTAACACTACACTGAGATATCATCTTACTGCAGTCAGAAAGGCAATTATCAAGAATAAAAGTAAAAATAAATGTTGGTGAGGATGTGGAGGGAAAGGTTCACTCATACATTGCTGGTGGAATTGCAAATTGGCGCAACCACTCTAGAAAGCAGAAGTTGGCACAACCACTCTAGAAAGCAATTCACAGATTGCTCAGAAAACTTGGAATGGAGCCACCATTTGACCAGTTTTCCCACTTTTTGACTTTTACCCAAAGGAATTAAAATCAGCATATTACAATGATATAGCCACATCAATGTTTATAACAGTGCAGTTCCCAATAGCCAATCTATGGAACCACCTAGGTGCCCTTCAAGAGAAGAATGGATAAAGAAAGTGTGCTACATATACACAATGGAATATTACTCAGTCAGAAAGAAGAATGGAGTTATGGCATTTGCCAGCAAATGGATGGAACTGGAGAATATCCGCTAATTGAAAAAAGCCAGTCCCAAAAAACAAAGGGCAAAGGTTCTCCCTGATATGCAGATGTTAACCCATAACAAGGGAATGTAGGGAGGAGAACTATAGAAGTTCACTGGATTAGACAAAGGGGAATAAAAGGAAGGGAGGTGTTATGAGAATAGGAAAGGCAGTAGAATGAATCAACATAACTTTCCTATGCTCATATATGAATACATGACCAGTGAAACTCCACATCATGTACAATTACAAGAATGGAATCCAAATTGGAATGGGTTGAATTCCATGTATGTGAAATATATATCAAAATACACGTAACTGCATGTATATCTTAAAAACAAACAAACAGGTGGAGGGATTCTATTAATTGAGCAACCTTCACAAGAAATGGATATCAGGAGTGGAGAAATACTATCAGTATTAGGTTACCAGTACTCTTTGATAATGCTCCTTTTTTGCTAGGTCTAGAAAAAATCTTGCTATCAGGTAAGGGTTATATGAACAAGCTTATCTGTGTCCATGACTTAATCTCTATTGAGCTGCAGATTCCTACAGAAACAAAAACTTTTCCTTATGTGCCTTTATATTTCCCATGGTCCTTGCACAATCTTTACCCATAATTATTACACTGATTGCTCATCTAGCTATACATTTTACAGCTTACAAAGCACCGTGGTGTGAATGATCTCATTTGGTCTTTTCATCAGTCCTGAGAGAAGGGGAGAGAGAAAATGGAGAGGTTCTTCACCTCGTTTCACATCTGAGGATGTTGAGACTCAGAACAGCTGTGTGTGACTTGTCCAGTTTAATGAAGCAGAATGCCAAAATATGATTCTAGAGCTGGAATATAGGTCACTGACTCTTAATGCAGTTCCTTCCAGTAAAATATTTTATGTGAATGGAACTGATTGCACTAGATCTGGTTGATCCAATATGTGCCATTCTGGGAGTCCCAGCAACATTCAAAACAATGTAACCTCCTCAGACTTGGCTAGTTTTGAGGCTCACTTAGTGTTTCTGTTGATCCCTTTGCCACTCGTCACAGAAAGTGAGTTCCTGTGATAACGGAAATAAGCATACTAAGCTGGAAAGCAATGACATCAAATAGCTAATGGGATAGTACCGATTGTGAAAGTTTATATGAATGTTTGCTGGTTTCAATGGCAAAAACTAAAATATTACTTTTTGTCATGGTCATTTGTTAATTCGATTTGTATCACTGTGTCATTAACCTTAATCATGCCCCTTAACATAGTGGGAAAGATGGTATGGTGGGGACAGTAATCCCCACCTGAAATATGTCCAGAGTCTCTCCCATGGAGAGAGTATGTCAATTTCCTACTGCAAGAGAGATTTGTAAATTAAGGATCACTGAGATAGTGAGATTATCTTGGATTATCTAGATGAGTCTAATGTAATAACAGGGGTCCTTATAAACGAAAGAGGCAGGCAGGAATGTGATGATATCAGAGTGATATGATTCTGCCTGGGGGCCCTGAGTAAGGAAGGCAGGGAGCTTCAGAGAGTGGAAAAGACCAGGAATCAGATTCTTCTGTAGTCTCCAGAAGCAGTGCCCAGCCTTGCTATTACCTTGATTTTAGCCCTGAGATGTACATTTTGGATTTCTAATATCTAGAATGATAAGAAACTGAATTTCTGGTGTCTTATGCCATGAAAATTTTGGTGTATTGTTTTTAAACAGTTGCAATAGGAAAATATTAGAATGAAGCTTAAACTTTAATTTCTCTGATCTCATCTCTGATTCCTTCCACCCTTGGGTATGGAATCATCAGGGGCATGAGGCAGTCAGACACCACCTTCTGGAAGAAGGTGGAATTTGCTCTTTAAGTAATTATCTTCATCAATAGAACATTTGAACATTCAAGTGGATGGTATTTTATGAGGTTGCTTGCATGGAGACTGATTCCTAAGCAAACAGGAAAGCCTGGTGTGACTTGAGGCAAAGGATTTCAATTAGATGGTAGAGGGAGGTAATGAGAAATAAGATTGTTGAGTATTTTAGAGCTTCTTCCAACACCTGCTGAGTTGAAGGCTTGATTTTGATGACAGAAAACCATTAGTTTTGTAAACAGAGTATTTCCATAGCATACAAAAATTAAAAACTGAATAGAGGGATCACAAAACTGTTACTTCCTACCAGGCATAACCCCAAATTATGATTTCTCAACATCTTCCTGTCATGATTAGAGGGTAGAAATATCCCATGACTTTTTTTTTCTTTTTTCTTTTCTTTCTTTTTTAAAAAAATTTTGTAGAAATTTTTCTGGGGAAGGAAGTTTTAGATTCACAATAAGATCAAACAGAAGATACAGCTGAGAGCTCTGTGCTTCCTGCTTCCACATCTGTGTAGCTTCTTCCATTTCCAATATCCTTCACTAGAGCCATTTATTATAATTGATGTGTGACAATTGAGACATCATATTTACCCATAGTTCATGCCTTGTGTTAGGGTTTACTTTTTGTGTTGTACATTATGTGAGTTTGTAAAGATGACATGTTTATCCACCTTTGTAGTATCATACAGAATAATTTCACTGGGCTAAAAATCCTTTACTCTGCCTATTCACCCTTCCCACATAACTACTGAAATTGTACTGTCTACAAAGTTTTACTTATTCCAGGAGAGGAATAAATAGAGGGGACCTCCTTGATCTGTTCCTAATCTCTTTTTTTTTAAGAGAGAGAGAGAGAATTTTTATATTTATTCTTTAGTTTTTGGTGGTGCTGAGGATTGAACCCGGGCCGCCCGCATGCCAGGCGAGCGTGCTACCACTTGAGCCACATCCCCAGCCCCTGTTCCTAATCTTAATGGGAAAGCTTCTCATTTCTCACCACTAGGTATGATGCCAAATGTAGGTCTGTTGTAGAAAATATTTATCAAGTTGAGGAACTTCTCTGTTCTTAGTTAATTCTACCTTTTTAACATCAATAGGCACTGAATTTTCTCAAATGAGGATTCTACATTTATGGGTATGATCAGATGATCTTATTGTTGCTCTTTAGCATGTCAATATGATGAATGATATTAATCAGTTTTAGAATGTTAAACCAGCTGTGCCTAGCTGGGATTTGTTCCACTTGATCAGGGTGTATAATTCTTTTATGTATTGTTTGAATCAATTTGCCAATACTCCATTGATGATTTTTGTACCTATATTCATAAGGTATTTGTCTGTAGTTTTCTTATAATGTCTTTGTGTGGCTGTGGCATTAAGGTGATGTTGGCCTCATAACGTGAGTGAAGGAGTATTCCCTCTGCTTCTGTCTTCTGGAAGAGATGTACAGAATTGGTACAATTTCTTTCTTAAATGCTTGGTTGAAGGCATCAGTGGACCTGTTTGGTCATGGTCATTTCTATTTTGAAAGATTATTAATTATTCATTGAATTCTTGAATAGATAAAGTCTGATTCAGATTCATTATTTCTTCTGTGAGCTTTGGTAGATTGTGTCTTTCAAAACATTGGATTGTTTTCTCTGAGTTATGAAATTTGGGGGCATTGCGTTGTTAAAAATTCCTTTATTGCCAATCAAAATCCCAACGGCATTTCTTGTAGAAATAGATAAAGCAATCATGAAATTCATATGGAAAAATAAAATACCCAGAATAGCAAAAGCAATCCTAAGCAGGAAGTGTGAATCAGGCGTTATAGCGATACCAGATTTCAAACTATATTACAGAGCAATAGTGACAAAAACAGCATGGTACTGGTACCAAAACAGGCGGGTGGACCAATGGTATAGAATAGAGGACACAGAGACTAGTCCACAAAGTTACAACTATCTTATATTTGATAAAGGGGCTAAAAGCATGCAATGGAGGAATGATAGCATCTTCAACAAATGGTGCTGGGAAAATTGGAAATCCATATGCAACAAAATGAAACTGAATCCCTTTCTCTCGCCATGCACAAAAGTTAACTCAAAATGGATCAAGGAGCTTGATATCAAATCAGAGACTCTGCATCTGATAGAAGAAAAAGTTGGCTCCGTTCTACATATTGTGGGGTCGGGCTCCAAATTCCTTAATAGGACACCCATAGCACAAGAGTTAATAACAAGAATCAACAAATGGGACTTACTTAAACTAAAAAGTTTTTTCTCAGCAAGAGAAACAATAAGAGAGGTAAATAGGGAGCCTACATCCTGGGAACAAATTTTTACTCCTCACACTTCAGATAGAGCCCTAATATCCAGAGTATACAAAGAACTCAAAAAATTAGACAATAAGATAACAAATAACCCAATCAACAAATGGGCCAAGGACCTGAACAGACACTTCTCAGAGGAGGATATACAATCAATCAACAAGTACATGAAAAAATGCTCACCATCTCTAGCAGTCAGAGAAATGCAAATCAAATCCACCCTAAGATACCATCTCACTCCAGTAAGATTGGCAGCCACTATGAAGTCAAACAACAACAAGTGCTGGCGAGGATGTGGAGAAAAGGGTACTCTTGTACATTGCTGGTGGGACTGCAAATTGGTGCTACCAATTTGGAAAGCAGTTTGGAGATTCCTGGGAAAGCTGGGAATGGAACCACCATTTGACCCTGCTATTGCCCTTCTCGGACTATTCCCTGAAGACCTTAAAAGAGCATGCTACAGGGATGCTGCCACATCGATGTTCATAGCAGCACAATTCACAATAGCTAGACTGTGGAACCAACCCAGATGCCCTTCAATAGATGAATGGATAAAAAAAATGTGGCATCTATACACAATGGAGTACTATGCAGCAATAAAAAATGACAAAATCATAGAATTTGCAGGGGAATGGATGACACTAGAGCAGATTATGCTTAGTGAAGCTAGTCAATCCCTAAAAAACAAATACCAAATGTCTTCTTTGATATAATGAGAGCAACTATGAACAGAGCAGGGAGGAAGAGCAGGAAGAAAAGATTAACATTAAACAGAGACATGAGATGGGAGGGAAAGGGAGAGAAAAGGGAAATTGCATGGAAATGAAGGGAGACCCTCATTGCTATACAAAATTACATATAAGAGGTTGTGAGGGGAATGGGAAAATAAACAAGGAGAGAAATGAATTACAGTAGATGGGGTAGAGAGAGAAGATGGGAGGGGAGGGGAGGGGGGATAGTAGGGGATAGGAAAGGTAGCAGAATACAACAATTACTAATTGGGCATTATGTAAAATTGTGGATGTGTAACCGACGTGATTCTGCAATCTGCATTTGGGGTAAAATTGGGAGTTCATAACCCACTTCAATCTAATGTATGAAATATGATATGTCAAGAGCTTTGTAATGTTGTGAACAACCAATAAAAAAATAAAATTAAAAAATTCCTTTATTATTATTTTAATGTCTATGGAATCTATAATGATGACTCCTCGTTCCTTTCTGATGTGTTCTTTTAATTGACTAGAAACTTGTCTTTTCAAAGAAAAACTTTTGGTTTGATTGATTCCCTGTATTTCAGCTTCCATTTTAAATCCACATATTGCATTTCTGTATATATGTCTCCGATGGTTACTTGGGTGTTATCTTTGCAGTAGGAAACAATTGCAATATTTCAACTTAAATTCTTACCTGTGGTTTATCTTTATTATAAACCATAGTGGTATAATATGCAAATTTGTCTTTATTGTATAAGATCTCCATATTTAAAGTATACAATTGAGTTTTGATCTACATATGTACTTGTGAAGCTTTTCCCCTCAAAAAAGATTCCTCATGCAAACTTGTATTCTCTCCCTTCCTTCCTAGTTCTTTCCCTTACCCTCAGGCAGTTGCTGAACTGCTTTCTGTCAGTAAAGTAGATAAGTTTTCACTTTCTAGAATAAAATGTAAATGGAATAATACATTTTATATTTTTTTAAAACCTAGGTTCTTCATGGACCTTTATCTTGAGATTCATTTGGGTTATGTCATGTACTGACATCACCTTCCTTTCTGTTGCTCCAAGGTATGGATATGTTATAATTTGTCCACTCATTTGAAGCACCTCCAGGTTCTTTCTAGTTTCTTTTTTTGAAATACAAATTTATTGGAGCTTTTGAATTTTAGTAGGGACTCTTAATATTAGACTTACCCTCAACAGATTTTAAGTACACAATGCAAAATTAATTACATGTAAAATTGTGTACAGCAAATCTCTGGAGCTTATCCATCTTAACTAAAATGTTATGCTCCTTAATTACTAAGTACCCATTACTTCTTCCTTCTTTCACCAGCTTGACTATTTTAGACCCTTCATATAAGTGGAATCATACAGGTATTTGTAATTTTTATATTATTTCACTTACCAACATGTCTCCAAGATTGATCTGTATGTTGCATATTGCAAAGCAACTTTTTTAAGGCAACGTAATATTTCATTGCATATAAGATGGTCCCTAATTTATAATATTTAATACATAATATGACTGTACAGTTGTGCAAAATTACACAGCCAGTAGAAAACATACTTTGAATTACTTTTTTAGAGCTGAGGACTGAATTCAGGGCCTTGCACTTGCTAGGCAACACTCTGCCACTGAGCTAAGTCCTCAGTCCTTGAATTTTTAATTTTGATATTTTCAAAGTCTATTGATATATCCTACCACAGTCTTCTGTGATTCTAGACAGCCACAGCAGACAAAAGGTCCCAATCAATTATATGACCACAGGGATAAACACTGATATCTTCAGGGTACTGTGTTAAGCTCTAATGTTTAGTAGGTCAAGTGTATTGAAGGCCTTTTGTACTTACAGTATTTCTAACTTATAATATTTTTATCAGGTGAGGAATGTAGGTGCATATGTATGTGTTTTCTTTATCCATTTCACTGTCAATGGACATTTAAGTTGTTTCTATATCTTAACTATAGTGAATAGTGCTATATTTAACATACAAGTGCTTTTTTAGATTGTGATCTCAATTATTTTGGATAAATACCTAGAAATGGGATTACTAGTACATATGGTACTTATATATTTTTAAAATTTTTTGAAGAACTTCTATACTTATTACCATAGTGGTTGCACTATTTATTTGACAAAATTAATACAGGTATTTATGGGATACAACATATTTGTTTATATGTATATGCACATTTAATGAAATACCTAATATATATTATATATCATTAAATCAAGCTAACATATCTATAACCTCACATACTTACTGGAGATTTAAAATCAGCTACATTCAAGTATTCAACACATTATTAACTTTACTCACCATGCTGCATAAAAGACCTCCAGAACTTCTTCAACAAATGGTGCTGGGAAAATTGGAAATCCATATGCAACAAAATGAAACTGAATCCCTTTCTCTCGCCATGCACAAAAGTTAACTCAAAATGGATCAAGGAGCTTGATATCAAATCAGAGACTCTGCATCTGATAGAAGAAAAAGTTGGCTCCGTTCTACATATTGTGGGGTCGGGCTCCAAATTCCTTAATAGGACACCCATAGCACAAGAGTTAATAACAAGAATCAACAAATGGGACTTACTTAAACTAAAAAGTTTTTTCTCAGCAAGAGAAACAATAAGAGAGGTAAATAGGGAGCCTACATCCTGGGAACAAATTTTTACTCCTCACACTTCAGATAGAGCCCTAATATCCAGAGTATACAAAGAACTCAAAAAATTAGACAATAAGATAACAAATAACCCAATCAACAAATGGGCCAAGGACCTGAACAGACACTTCTCAGAGGAGGATATACAATCAATCAACAAGTACATGAAAAAATGCTCACCATCTCTAGCAGTCAGAGAAATGCAAATCAAATCCACCCTAAGATACCATCTCACTCCAGTAAGATTGGCAGCCACTATGAAGTCAAACAACAACAAGTGCTGGCGAGGATGTGGAGAAAAGGGTACTCTTGTACATTGCTGGTGGGACTGCAAATTGGTGCTGCCAATTTGGAAAGCAGTTTGGAGATTCCTGGGAAAGCTGGGAATGGAACCACCATTTGACCCTGCTATTGCCCTTCTCGGACTATTCCCTGAAGACCTTAAAAGAGCATGCTACAGGGATGCTGCCACATCGATGTTCATAGCAGCACAATTCACAATAGCTAGACTGTGGAACCAACCCAGATGCCCTTCAATAGATGAATGGATAAAAAAAATGTGGCATCTATACACAATGGAGTACTATGCAGCAATAAAAAATGACAAAATCATAGAATTTGCAGGGGAATGGATGACACTAGAGCAGATTATGCTTAGTGAAGCTAGTCAATCCCTAAAAAACAAATACCAAATGTCTTCTTTGATATAATGAGAGCAACTATGAACAGAGCAGGGAGGAAGAGCAGGAAGAAAAGATTAACATTAAACAGAGACATGAGATGGGAGGGAAAGGGAGAGAAAAGGGAAATTGCATGGAAATGAAGGGAGACCCTCATTGCTATACAAAATTACATATAAGAGGTTGTGAGGGGAATGGGAAAATAAACAAGGAGAGAAATGAATTACAGTAGATGGGGTAGAGAGAGAAGATGGGAGGGGAGGGGAGGGGGGATAGTAGGGGATAGGAAAGGTAGCAGAATACAACAATTACTAATTGGGCATTATGTAAAATTGTGGATGTGTAACCGACGTGATTCTGCAATCTGCATTTGGGGTAAAATTGGGAGTTCATAACCCACTTCAATCTAATGTATGAAATATGATATGTCAAGAGCTTTGTAATGTTGTGAACAACCAATAAAAAAATAAAATTAAAAAATTCCTTTATTATTATTTTAATGTCTATGGAATCTATAATGATGACTCCTCGTTCCTTTCTGATGTGTTCTTTTAATTGACTAGAAACTTGTCTTTTCAAAGAAAAACTTTTGGTTTGATTGATTCCCTGTATTTCAGCTTCCATTTTAAATCCACATATTGCATTTCTGTATATATGTCTCCGATGGTTACTTGGGTGTTATCTTTGCAGTAGGAAACAATTGCAATATTTCAACTTAAATTCTTACCTGTGGTTTATCTTTATTATAAACCATAGTGGTATAATATGCAAATTTGTCTTTATTGTATAAGATCTCCATATTTAAAGTATACAATTGAGTTTTGATCTACATATGTACTTGTGAAGCTTTTCCCCTCAAAAAAGATTCCTCATGCAAACTTGTATTCTCTCCCTTCCTTCCTAGTTCTTTCCCTTACCCTCAGGCAGTTGCTGAACTGCTTTCTGTCAGTAAAGTAGATAAGTTTTCACTTTCTAGAATAAAATGTAAATGGAATAATACATTTTATATTTTTTTAAAACCTAGGTTCTTCATGGACCTTTATCTTGAGATTCATTTGGGTTATGTCATGTACTGACATCACCTTCCTTTCTGTTGCTCCAAGGTATGGATATGTTATAATTTGTCCACTCATTTGAAGCACCTCCAGGTTCTTTCTAGTTTCTTTTTTTGAAATACAAATTTATTGGAGCTTTTGAATTTTAGTAGGGACTCTTAATATTAGACTTACCCTCAACAGATTTTAAGTACACAATGCAAAATTAATTACATGTAAAATTGTGTACAGCAAATCTCTGGAGCTTATCCATCTTAACTAAAATGTTATGCTCCTTAATTACTAAGTACCCATTACTTCTTCCTTCTTTCACCAGCTTGACTATTTTAGACCCTTCATATAAGTGGAATCATACAGGTATTTGTAATTTTTATATTATTTCACTTACCAACATGTCTCCAAGATTGATCTGTATGTTGCATATTGCAAAGCAACTTTTTTAAGGCAACGTAATATTTCATTGCATATAAGATGGTCCCTAATTTATAATATTTAATACATAATATGACTGTACAGTTGTGCAAAATTACACAGCCAGTAGAAAACATACTTTGAATTACTTTTTTAGAGCTGAGGACTGAATTCAGGGCCTTGCACTTGCTAGGCAACACTCTGCCACTGAGCTAAGTCCTCAGTCCTTGAATTTTTAATTTTGATATTTTCAAAGTCTATTGATATATCCTACCACAGTCTTCTGTGATTCTAGACAGCCACAGCAGACAAAAGGTCCCAATCAATTATATGACCACAGGGATAAACACTGATATCTTCAGGGTACTGTGTTAAGCTCTAATGTTTAGTAGGTCAAGTGTATTGAAGGCCTTTTGTACTTACAGTATTTCTAACTTATAATATTTTTATCAGGTGAGGAATGTAGGTGCATATGTATGTGTTTTCTTTATCCATTTCACTGTCAATGGACATTTAAGTTGTTTCTATATCTTAACTATAGTGAATAGTGCTATATTTAACATACAAGTGCTTTTTTAGATTGTGATCTCAATTATTTTGGATAAATACCTAGAAATGGGATTACTAGTACATATGGTACTTATATATTTTTAAAATTTTTTGAAGAACTTCTATACTTATTACCATAGTGGTTGCACTATTTATTTGACAAAATTAATACAGGTATTTATGGGATACAACATATTTGTTTATATGTATATGCACATTTAATGAAATACCTAATATATATTATATATCATTAAATCAAGCTAACATATCTATAACCTCACATACTTACTGGAGATTTAAAATCAGCTACATTCAAGTATTCAACACATTATTAACTTTACTCACCATGCTGCATAAAAGACCTCCAGAACTTCTTCAACAAATGGTGCTGGGAAAATTGGAAATCCATATGCAACAAAATGAAACTGAATCCCTTTCTCTCGCCATGCACAAAAGTTAACTCAAAATGGATCAAGGAGCTTGATATCAAATCAGAGACTCTGCATCTGATAGAAGAAAAAGTTGGCTCCGTTCTACATATTGTGGGGTCGGGCTCCAAATTCCTTAATAGGACACCCATAGCACAAGAGTTAATAACAAGAATCAACAAATGGGACTTACTTAAACTAAAAAGTTTTTTCTCAGCAAGAGAAACAATAAGAGAGGTAAATAGGGAGCCTACATCCTGGGAACAAATTTTTACTCCTCACACTTCAGATAGAGCCCTAATATCCAGAGTATACAAAGAACTCAAAAAATTAGACAATAAGATAACAAATAACCCAATCAACAAATGGGCCAAGGACCTGAACAGACACTTCTCAGAGGAGGATATACAATCAATCAACAAGTACATGAAAAAATGCTCACCATCTCTAGCAGTCAGAGAAATGCAAATCAAATCCACCCTAAGATACCATCTCACTCCAGTAAGATTGGCAGCCACTATGAAGTCAAACAACAACAAGTGCTGGCGAGGATGTGGAGAAAAGGGTACTCTTGTACATTGCTGGTGGGACTGCAAATTGGTGCTGCCAATTTGGAAAGCAGTTTGGAGATTCCTGGGAAAGCTGGGAATGGAACCACCATTTGACCCTGCTATTGCCCTTCTCGGACTATTCCCTGAAGACCTTAAAAGAGCATGCTACAGGGATGCTGCCACATCGATGTTCATAGCAGCACAATTCACAATAGCTAGACTGTGGAACCAACCCAGATGCCCTTCAATAGATGAATGGATAAAAAAAATGTGGCATCTATACACAATGGAGTACTATGCAGCAATAAAAAATGACAAAATCATAGAATTTGCAGGGGAATGGATGACACTAGAGCAGATTATGCTTAGTGAAGCTAGTCAATCCCTAAAAAACAAATACCAAATGTCTTCTTTGATATAATGAGAGCAACTATGAACAGAGCAGGGAGGAAGAGCAGGAAGAAAAGATTAACATTAAACAGAGACATGAGATGGGAGGGAAAGGGAGAGAAAAGGGAAATTGCATGGAAATGAAGGGAGACCCTCATTGCTATACAAAATTACATATAAGAGGTTGTGAGGGGAATGGGAAAATAAACAAGGAGAGAAATGAATTACAGTAGATGGGGTAGAGAGAGAAGATGGGAGGGGAGGGGAGGGGGGATAGTAGGGGATAGGAAAGGTAGCAGAATACAACAATTACTAATTGGGCATTATGTAAAATTGTGGATGTGTAACCGACGTGATTCTGCAATCTGCATTTGGGGTAAAATTGGGAGTTCATAACCCACTTCAATCTAATGTATGAAATATGATATGTCAAGAGCTTTGTAATGTTGTGAACAACCAATAAAAAAATAAAATTAAAAAATTCCTTTATTATTATTTTAATGTCTATGGAATCTATAATGATGACTCCTCGTTCCTTTCTGATGTGTTCTTTTAATTGACTAGAAACTTGTCTTTTCAAAGAAAAACTTTTGGTTTGATTGATTCCCTGTATTTCAGCTTCCATTTTAAATCCACATATTGCATTTCTGTATATATGTCTCCGATGGTTACTTGGGTGTTATCTTTGCAGTAGGAAACAATTGCAATATTTCAACTTAAATTCTTACCTGTGGTTTATCTTTATTATAAACCATAGTGGTATAATATGCAAATTTGTCTTTATTGTATAAGATCTCCATATTTAAAGTATACAATTGAGTTTTGATCTACATATGTACTTGTGAAGCTTTTCCCCTCAAAAAAGATTCCTCATGCAAACTTGTATTCTCTCCCTTCCTTCCTAGTTCTTTCCCTTACCCTCAGGCAGTTGCTGAACTGCTTTCTGTCAGTAAAGTAGATAAGTTTTCACTTTCTAGAATAAAATGTAAATGGAATAATACATTTTATATTTTTTTAAAACCTAGGTTCTTCATGGACCTTTATCTTGAGATTCATTTGGGTTATGTCATGTACTGACATCACCTTCCTTTCTGTTGCTCCAAGGTATGGATATGTTATAATTTGTCCACTCATTTGAAGCACCTCCAGGTTCTTTCTAGTTTCTTTTTTTGAAATACAAATTTATTGGAGCTTTTGAATTTTAGTAGGGACTCTTAATATTAGACTTACCCTCAACAGATTTTAAGTACACAATGCAAAATTAATTACATGTAAAATTGTGTACAGCAAATCTCTGGAGCTTATCCATCTTAACTAAAATGTTATGCTCCTTAATTACTAAGTACCCATTACTTCTTCCTTCTTTCACCAGCTTGACTATTTTAGACCCTTCATATAAGTGGAATCATACAGGTATTTGTAATTTTTATATTATTTCACTTACCAACATGTCTCCAAGATTGATCTGTATGTTGCATATTGCAAAGCAACTTTTTTAAGGCAACGTAATATTTCATTGCATATAAGATGGTCCCTAATTTATAATATTTAATACATAATATGACTGTACAGTTGTGCAAAATTACACAGCCAGTAGAAAACATACTTTGAATTACTTTTTTAGAGCTGAGGACTGAATTCAGGGCCTTGCACTTGCTAGGCAACACTCTGCCACTGAGCTAAGTCCTCAGTCCTTGAATTTTTAATTTTGATATTTTCAAAGTCTATTGATATATCCTACCACAGTCTTCTGTGATTCTAGACAGCCACAGCAGACAAAAGGTCCCAATCAATTATATGACCACAGGGATAAACACTGATATCTTCAGGGTACTGTGTTAAGCTCTAATGTTTAGTAGGTCAAGTGTATTGAAGGCCTTTTGTACTTACAGTATTTCTAACTTATAATATTTTTATCAGGTGAGGAATGTAGGTGCATATGTATGTGTTTTCTTTATCCATTTCACTGTCAATGGACATTTAAGTTGTTTCTATATCTTAACTATAGTGAATAGTGCTATATTTAACATACAAGTGCTTTTTTAGATTGTGATCTCAATTATTTTGGATAAATACCTAGAAATGGGATTACTAGTACATATGGTACTTATATATTTTTAAAATTTTTTGAAGAACTTCTATACTTATTACCATAGTGGTTGCACTATTTATTTGACAAAATTAATACAGGTATTTATGGGATACAACATATTTGTTTATATGTATATGCACATTTAATGAAATACCTAATATATATTATATATCATTAAATCAAGCTAACATATCTATAACCTCACATACTTACTGGAGATTTAAAATCAGCTACATTCAAGTATTCAACACATTATTAACTTTACTCACCATGCTGCATAAAAGACCTCCAGAACTTCTTCTTTTCTGAAACCTCATGCCCTTTGACCAACATCCCCACAGTTGCACCTGCCTATTTCATCTCTAGTGCTACCAGTCTACTCTGTTTCCATGAATTTTGCTTTTTTAGGTTCCTCATATGTGAGCTAATGCAGTATTTGCTGTGCATAGTTTATTTCACTTAGCCTAGTGTCTTCCAGTTTCATCCATGTTGTTATAAATGTCACAATTTCCTTCCTTTTACTGAATAGTGTGCCACTGTGTATATATACCATGTTATCTGTATCCATTTGTTCATTAATATACACTTAGCTGATCCCATACTTGGGCTATTGTGAATATTGCTGCATGAATGTTAGGAGGGCAGCTATCTCCACATGCTCATTCCATGTCCTCAGGCCATCTGGTGTATTGGTGTGATTGTTAATCATAGTCTCATAGAATCTTGGGTAATTCTGTCATGTCATCTGTAATTTAGGAATGAGCATGTCCTCATTTCTGATTTTGAGTTTTATAACTTTTTCCCGTGATCTAGTTAAATTTTGTCATTTTTTTTCAAATTCAATTTTGTTTATTTGTTTTAAATATCCAACTCTTAGTTTTTTTAGTATCATTGTATAGTTCTATTTTATTTCTCATCTGGTCTTTATTACTTTCCTTCCTCTATTTTAGGCTTAGTTTATACTTTTTTCCTAGTCCTTAAGTTACACATTAGGTTTTTTTTAAATCTGGAATCTACCTTCTTTTATAATGTAAAGTCATTTATACATAGAGGATTTCATTTCAGAGCTGATTTTACTGCATCTCATTATTTTTGGTATGCTGGGGTTATATTTTCAGGTTTTACATTTAAGTCTTTAAACCATTTGGAGATATTTTTGTATATGATTTGAGAAGGTCAAATGTTGTTGTTACTTCTTTTGATATCATTTTCCTAACATCATTTGTTGAAGAGATGAAGTTTTTTCTATTGTGCATACTTGACATCTTCATTGAAAATCAGGCTAGGCGTGGATTTAATTCTTAGTTCCCTATTCTTGTTCCATCTCATCCATCCATATATATGGTATGTGTACATATATGATAATTATATATTACTTTATTTATATGTATAATGAATATCATAGCTGTATAACAATATATACAATATGATTTACCAGGAACATGTTACTTAACTTGCATGTATTTGTAAATTTCCCATATGTTCTACTATTGTTGATTTCTAGTTTTATAGTATTATGATCAGACAAGGTAAGATTTCAGTCCTCCTACATTTTCTTATCTGTGGCTTAACATGTAATCTATTCTAGAGAATATTGAGCATGTCCTTAAGAAGAATGTGTTCTGTTGCTATTGAATGGAATGCTCCATACATCTCTGAGATTTCTGTTAGGTTCTAGACGTAGTTCAAGACTAGTGTTATCTTTGGTTTTCTATTTGGATTATTTATTCCTGTTTGGAAGTGAGGTATTGAAGTTCCCTCCTATTGTTGTATCTATTCTGCTCCATTAATACTTGATACATTTACTCTTATGCTAGAGGAATATACATTTTCTAACGTATGTCTGCTTGATGAATTATTTGACCTCTTTATCAGTATATAACCATCCTTGTCTTGTTTCTAAATTGTTCACTTATTTTGTCTGATATAAGTATAGTTGTGCTTGTTCTCTTTTGGTTTCCATTTGCATAAAATATCTTTTTTTCCATGCTTTCACATTCAGCCTATATATATTCTCATAGCTAAAGCAAGTCTCTTCAAGGCAACCTGTAGTTGTGTCTTGTAAGTAACTTAGTCTTTGGAGAATTTAGTCCATTTTTATTTGAGGTAATTATTGTTTGGTAAAGACATACTACTTTCATTTTATTGTTTTTCTGTTGTTTTATAGATATTCTGGTCATTTTCTCTTGCTGTATTCTTTGGTGATTTGATGAAGTTTTGTACTGATATGCCTTGATTTCTCTCTTATCTTCTGTTTATCAACTGCAGATATTTTTCATTGTTACCATGAGAGTAACATAAAACATCTTACAGTGGCAACAGGCTCTTTTAAGCTGATGATAACTTACCTTTGGTTGCATTAAAAACTCTACACTTTCACTCTTCCCCCAACATTTTATGTATTTGATGTCACAATTTTTATCTTTTTATACTTTGTATCACTTAAAAGTTATTGTAGCTCCAGTTATTTTAACAGTTTTGTTCTTTACCTTTGTACTAGCAATATAAGTGATTTATATACTGTCATTACAGTGTTATTACATTCTGAACTTGACTGTGTACTTTCTTTTATCAGTGAATTTTATACTTTTATATATTTTCATGTTACTAATGAGCATCTTTTCATTTAGCCAAAAACTTCCCTTCTAGGATTTCATACAAGTCCAGGGTGGTGGAGATGAATATTTTTTATCTTTGTTTGTCTGAGAAAATCTTTATCTTGCCTTGATTTTATAAGGACAGTGTTATATAGTGTTCTTGGCTCACTTAAAATTTTGAATTTTCTTTCAGGCACTTCATAGATCTACAGCTACTTGAAGAAGATTGTGGTGTTTGGTGCTATGTTTCCTTATGGTTTCATATTTTGTATTGTCTTACATATCTCTGCATTTAATGGAGCAATCACCTCTTTCAAACTTGACATACTGATTTTGGTGTAGGAGATTCTTACCCTATTAATGAGTGTAAAGTGTGAATGAGTGAAGCACAGTGGTTCTGGTTCTGCTGATTATGTAGCCGTGTAGTCCACACAATGCTGTACACTGAGAAAGCATTGGTGAAGATCATAGTCACAAACTAAGACTGTGGGTGTCCTCAGTGGCAACAAGGGTTGTTGGAGTCTTTGGTAGAAAAGGCTGCTAGGATGCCCCAATCTCTTTTTCTCCCACCAGGAAAGCTGAGGTCAAGGGTATTCTCCATGGTCCTGGGTCCAACTTGCAGGAACACTGATGGTAGCACTACTTTCTGATGCATGGTACCTGTTGAGATGCTATGTGAGTGAAGCCTGAAGCATGTCACTCAGGGAGGGGTGGAGGGGTTGTGGTCCAGAGTGGAAGTGGAACCAGTGCCTGGGATACTGATCTCTCTGCTGCCACACTGGTACTGGTGTGCAGCGGTCTATTAATGGAGCAGCTAGCTAATCATATTTTGGAGTGCAAATGTGTGCAGTTATAGTAGTTCCAGGGCCCAGGGTGATGACTAACTTATATCAATGGTGGCTCCAGAGTCTGAGGCACAAATGCACAGAATTCTGTCTGTATTTTGAAATCCTACCCACAGTATGTAGGTTTCTAATTTCTCTACATCCTTGGTAGTACTTATTGCCTTATGGATGTGAAGTAATCTCATTGTGAGTTTGATTTGCATTTCCTTGATGTGTGAATGTTTTTTCTTACAATTGTTAGCCATTCATACATCCTCGTTTGAGAAATATCTATTGAGGTTCTTAGTCCACTTTTTAATTGTGTTCTTAGTTTTATTTTTTTTCCTAATCCTTGAGGTAGAGAAACTTCTTAAATATTTTAAAGATTAACTTCTCATTGTTGTGTTGTTTGCAAATATTTGTACCTACTTCATAGGTTGCCTTTTTGCTGTGAAGAAGCTTTTCATTTTGATGTAGTCCCACATGTTGATTTTTTCCGTGTGTGTGTGTGTGTGTGTGTGTGTGTGTGATGTATGAGAAGAGTCAAATGTGGTTCTTCCTCACATTGATATCATTTTCCTAACATCATTTGTAGAAAATACTGACCTTTTGCTATTGTGTATATTTGACACCTTCATTGAAAATCAGTCAGCCATAAATACATAGATTTAATTCTTCAGTTTTCTATTCTTGTTCTTTTAAAACTCATTATATCATGATGAATTCCTCTTTGGATTGAATCTTACTGATCTCTCTGCTTCCTGTATCTGAACATTCACTTCTTCATTGACATTAGAGGAGTTTTTATCCATTATTTATTTAAATGAGCCATCTGGCCCATTTTCTCCTCCTCATTTAATACCTGCTAAGCATAAGCTGGGTCTCTTGATGAAGTCCCATAGTTCTTGCAGACTTTCTTATTCTTTGTTGTTTTTTTTTAATTGGATAATTTCAAATGTTCTTTCTTTAATCTCTCATTCTTTCTTCAGTTTAATAAAGCTAGCTATTGAAGCTTACTAAATTGCATTTTTTGTTTTGGTTATTGTATTCTTCATATCTAGGGTTTCTACTTATTTATGTAATGTCTCATTTTGTTCCTGGATTGTTTTCCAAATTTTAATTTTTTTATCCACAAATTCTTGAAGTTCACTGGATTTTTGAAAGAATGTGAATCTGTGTTCTTTTTCTGAAATTCCATAAATATCCTTCAGTGGGGTCAATTTTTGGAGTTTTGTTAATTACTTTTGCATGTGTCATGATTTCCTGAGCTTTTTTAATCCTTGTGTCTTTGCACAGGTTTTTGTGCATTGGTGGAAACATCCACCACATTTTGTTTTTTTAATGTGTGATTTCAGGGACAGAATTTTACTATCTACTTTAAAACTGTGATTTTGATGGACTAGCTGGTAATTCTCCTGGGCATATAGAGCTTATTTTCAGGGTCTTCAAATGATTGGGCTACCACCTCAGCACTGAATTTGCAAGGGGCATCTGCCTAGGTTCTGTTATCTGAGTAGATCACTATTTAAAAGTTTTACAATCAAGCTGAGATGCTGAATAAGAACAAAAGTCATCTTTGATCAGATTGAGCTACAGGATGTATTCCTTGGATAGATGGTACCTTTATTTGATTTTAGTAGTTGAACAGGTTTGCAGGAAGGGCACGGAGGTCAGGTGGGATGAGGATGAGTAGACCAACTGCTATACTGAGTACAGATGCACAGTGAAGATTTCCCTTCCTCTGTGGATGTGATATAGGGTAGAACTTGTGGCCATGGGGAGCACGTATTAAATTCCCTCGTGTGAGAAAAAAAAAAAAGAAAAGAAAAAGTGCCTCTTGTCAAAATTCTCTGAGGTCTGCTGTGTGACAGAGTGGCATGCTCATTTTAGAAGTTTAGTGAATAATTCAGTAGTCCTGTACCTGGATAAGATCATTCCTGGGCTACAATAGAGAGGGGTTAGAGCCTAGACAGAAGTGTTTCAGGATCTGCTTCAGAATGGAGACCTACCCTGCCCGGTGGCTAAGAAAGATTTGACTCCCAGCGTTTCTTTGTGCCTTTGGGGTAATTCCTTCACTAAAAAAGGCAAGAATGGTTGGTGTTGAGATGACATATTCAGGATATTCTGCGTGAAAGGAGCTAGTAAATCTGTCCTGGTCGCTTATTTGAACACAATTTTCAATGTAGTTAGCAGATAGGGGCTGGAGCTGAGACAGCCCCTTTCAGAATCTGGTTTGGGACAGAGTCTGACATTGTTGTCCCAGTAGCTAAAATAGGTGTGTCTGCTGGCAAATTCCCTGTAAAGGTGGGATATCCCAAGCTACACAGCACAGAGAACCTGGAAGTGAGATTGGGCCCCTTGAGGCTCACAGATTAGCAAACCTGACTTGGAGGCTCAGAAGGGCAAGTCTCTCTCTGGGTTCCCATGCAAGCAGTAGTAAACCAAGACCCATGGCTGAGGGAACTGGAGCTGAATTACATGGTAAATTTGAGGTCCACTGATGAGATCAAGGTCAGTGGCTGGACAATATCTTTCTGCTCAACCACAAGTCTTGTTTTTTTATGACTCCCTTGGATCTCTTGGCTGGTGGTTTGGGTAACAGGCTCAAGGACAAAAAAGCCTGAAGCTAAGTACATTGCAGAATGAGGTCATTATAGGTTTGAATCTGGAAGCAAGATTGGCAAGTCTATACTAAGTACATGGTCTGCACTCCTCTGGGATTTCACAACATCCTACCTGAATTCCAAGGCTCCTACAAAGAGTGGTTGGCTACAGAATTCTTATTGTTGAGAGGGCATACAAACAGACAACCTTCTATTCTACCATATTACAGATGTCACTCTCCCATTCAGATTTTGCTAAGAATTGTATTGAATCTGTAGATTACTTTGGGTACTACAGACATTTTGACATTATTGTGTCTTCCAATCCATGAATACAGATGTTTCTATTTGCATTTTATTTTAATTTCTTCTACACATGTTTTGTAGTTTTCATTATATAAATCTCTCACTTCTTTCATTATGATTACTGCTTGGTGTTTTTTTTTTCTTTTTGATGCTACTGAAAATGGGATTATTTCTTGATTTCGCTAACAGATAGTATATAGTTAACATATAGAACACAACTGAGTTTCATATGCTAATTTTGTATCTTGCAACTTTACTGAATTCGTTCAAAAGTTCTAAAAGACTTTTAGAGGGTATTACATGTTTTATACATGTAAAATTATGTCATCTGCAAACAGATAATTTTGCTTATCCTTTTACTATTTGGGGAGATATTTAATAATTAAGCTATTATTCAATTAATTGTTTGAGTTAGGGCTTCCAGTCCTGTAGAGAGAAAGAATTGGCAAGAGTTGTCATTCTTGTCTTGTTGCTGGTAATAGAGGAAAAGCTTTTGACTTGTGTCCATTGAATATGGTATTAGCTGTGGGCTCTTCATATATGGCCTTTAGTGTATCAAGGCAACTTTCTTCTGTTTCTAGTTTATTGGGATTTTTTGTTGTTGTTGTTGTTTTGTTAGTTTTATTCTTGTTGTACTGGGAATTGAATGCAGGGGTGTTTTACCATTTGAGTTATGTCCTCAGTCCTTCTCAATGTTTTGCTTTGAGACAAGATCAACTCATAATGTAAGTTTGAATGTGCTTGATCCTTTTTTTTATCTTATGAAAGATTTAAGACTGATTGGCATTAATTTTTTAAGTGCTTGGTACAGTTAACCAATGAGGCTTCTGTACTGGGCTTTATATTTGGAATTTGAAAGAAAAGTTTGATTTCTAATTCAATCTCCATACTGGTTTTATGTCTGTTCAGGTTCTCCATTTCTTCATATTTTGGTCTTGGAAGGTTTCTTGTTTTGGAAATTTCTGCATTTATTGTGCCAGCATATGATTGTCCATAGTAGTCTCTTGTGATCCTTGTTATTTCCATGGCATTAGTTGTAAAATCTCCTCTTTCACCTGCAATTTTGAGGCTTCTCTTGTTTTTTTCTTAGTTTAGCTAAGTAATTCTCAATTTTCCTTTCATAAAGCAAACTGAGATTTACTGATTTTTAGTATAATTTTATATATTTTATTTCATTTTTGCTAGAATCTTTATAATTTAACATGTGGCCCATTCTGGAGAAAGAACAACACAGGTTTAAGTATAATATGTGCTCTGTTACTGTTGAGTGGAATGTTCTAGATATGTCTGCTAGGTTCTGTTGGTCTGTAATGTTATATAAGACCTGTTTTCTTTATTTATCTTCTAACTAAAGTTTACATTATTGAAAGTGGTTTATGGAACACCCTTCATATTATTATACTGTTGTCTATTTTTCTGTTCATTAGTGTTAACTTTTGCTTTATATATTTAGATCCTCAAGTGTGTATACAGACTTATTGTAGTTTTATCATCCTGATGGATTGATCATTTTATCATTATGCAATGTCTTTCTCTCCTGTGACAATTTTTGAATTAAAATCTATTTTGTAATGGAGCATATATATTATAAAATGTAATGATGATGTTACCATAGCCACCCTTCTCTCTTTTGATTATGCTTTGAATGGAATATTTATTCAATGTGTTTACTTTCACTTTAAATGTAAAGTGAGTTTCTTATAAAAAGCATTTAAAAAAATTCCATTTAGCTGCTCAGTGTGTTTTGACTGAAGAATTTAATTAATTTGCTTTTAAGTTTTGATGGGGAAGATTTCCTGTTGCCACTTTCTTAGTTTTCTGTTAGTATAGTTCTTGTCTGTATTTTCTGTTATTTTAGTTTTGTTGATTTTTTATTGACATATTTTGATTCCTTCTTTATAACATCTATAGGATTTTTTTTGAGGGTGGGATACCTTGGGGTTTACATAAAATCTCTTACAACAAAAATAATATTTTAAACTGATAACAGTTTAAATTCAATCACTTGGAAAGACTATGATAACTTTCACCTCAAACACATTTTTTGTATTATTATTGTCACAATGTATATATCATGTGATTTTAACATATTTTATTTGAAATAATCTTAATATTGTGCTTTATTTTTTATACTAAAAAGAAAAATGACTAATGCACTACTAGCTCAGTGATGAAGTGTTCTGTGCTCACCTATGTTTGTATTTTATCAATGAGTGTCATAATTTCTCATGATATTGTATTGCTGTTTGGTGCCTTTCACTTAAATTTTAAGAACTCTGTTTAGATTTTCTTGTGAGGCAGATCTAGTTTTGATAAAATCCTTCATACTTTGTGCAGAAAACCTTTATCTCTCCTTCATTTTTGAAATTCAGTTTTGCTGGGTATAGTATTTGGTTAATCATATATTACTTTCTACTATTTAATTCAGTTTTGCTGGGTATAGTATTTGGTTAATCATATATTACTTTCTACTATTTAATTACATCACCCCACCACTCTTCTGGTCTGCAGTTTCACCTAAAAATTCTACTTATTGTCTTACAGAGTTTCCTTTGTATGAAGTAAGTTTTTTTTTTCTTTTTTTCCTCTGCTCTCTTACAAATTCTTTGAGTTTTGTCAATTTGATTGTGACATGCATTGATGTGGATTTCTTTGGGGTTGACTTTTTTTGGCTTTTTTGTACTCTTTGTATTTCAGTATTTAATTCCTTCTCCAAATTTATAAATATTTCAACCACTACTTTTTTTTGAATGAGATTTCTAATCCTTTATCTCTTCTTTCCTTTTTTGGGGGTGGGGAGCAGGTACTGGGGATTGAACTCAGGGGCACTCAACCACTGAGCCACATCCCCAGCCCTATTTTGTTTTTTATTTAGAGACAGGGTCTCACTGAGTTACTTAGTGCCTCACTTTTGCTAAGGCTGGCTTTGAATTCTCAATCCTCCTGCCTCAGCCTCCCAAACTACTGGGATTACAGTGTGTGCCATTGTGCTTGGTTCCTTTATCTCTTCTCCTTCTTTAATCCACATAATTTGTAGATCTGTGCACTTTCATAGATTTTGTGCAA
This sequence comes from Urocitellus parryii, assembly GCF_045843805.1. Taxonomy (NCBI): domain Eukaryota; kingdom Metazoa; phylum Chordata; class Mammalia; order Rodentia; family Sciuridae; genus Urocitellus; species Urocitellus parryii. Next base: position 140,572,174 of record NC_135531.1, on the reverse strand, counting down.
TTTCTTCACTTTCTTTGTTCTTTTTCTGTTTGCTGCTCTGATTCCTTTCAGTCATCTATCTTTGAGATCACCAGTATTTTCTGCTTGACTTTGCCTATTGCTGAACCCTGGAGTGAATTTTTCAGTTCAGTTATTGAGTTCTTCAGCCTCATAATTTCAGTACTTTTTAATATTTTCTAGCTCTTGGTTGGAGTTACCATGGTGTCTGTCTATGCATTGTCCTCTTGACCTCAGTGAGCAACTTTATTAAATTTTTTTGCAATTATCTGTCAAGTGATTCATGTAACTCCATTTCATTAGAATCAGCTTTGGGAGATATTGTTTCTTGGTTTGAAATATCTTTAGCTCATCCTTTCTTCTTCTTGACTCTGTGCTTTTCTGTCTGCTCATGAATCAAAGTAGCCACCCCTTGAGGTCTTCACAAACTGGCCTCAGATAGAAGACCCCACCAATCATACAATCCCAGAGATTCTAGGGGCCTCTTTCAACTCTTTTCCTCTACATGGAGTAGAAGGCAGCTGTATTTTTTTGTCTTCTCATTCTGTGGTAAGTGGTTTGTGGTAGAGGAAGCTATGATATCTGTTTCTACTCTCCCTATTTTCTTCCTGCTGGATAGACTATGCTAGATCCACCAAAGTCTCAAGATAGTAAGATAGATGCTAGTTCTTTGGGCAGTCCTAGATGAGTTGGGTCCACAATGCACGGATTGGCTCTTTCCCTCCCCACAGTGAAGTTTCAAGTTGGATTTTTTCATCTGGTTTCTCTGTATTGAAGCTCTGTATTGAAGAGGGGGCAGGCTCAATGTCATCTACCAGCTCAAAGCACTACCTGTGTTCTCCCCAGGGCCAGCTAGACTGTGCAGGATGCACCAGAGCTTTAGCATTAGTGAGCTAGATGTTAGTCTTCCCAGGTGCAACCTTGGAAAAGTTGGGACACTGAATGTAAAAACCAACCTCTTCACTTCCCCTGGGTGTGGGAACTAGAGGATTCTGATTTTATGATTCTAGACTAAGGGAAGGGTCTCTGGTGAGAGTGTCCCAGATGTGGCTTCAATATGTCTGGTTTCTGATTCTTTCATTGTACAGAATATTGGTTAGTTTCTGGTTTCTTTTCAGGGGAACTTTTCAGTAAAATATTGTTTAATTAGTGTATTCATTGAGAAAAGGAGGGTCTGTAGTTTCTTGTTCCATCATATTGCTGATGTAACATGATTTCCAGTTTTGGGGTATTTTAAATCAGTTGCTAAGAACATTCTTATATAAGTTATTGTGTAGATATAAGCTTTCATTTCACATGGCTTCTTATTTTCTCTGCTTTCATTAATTTTCTTTAATTTAAACTAGAATGCAACCCAGGTTGTAGGTAACCCCAAAAGCGCATGTAGAGTGTTGGATTGTATATTTCTGGAAGTATTCTTTCCTAATCAATTGAGTTACAGAAAGAGGCCATTAAGAGTCTGCTGGAAGTTGTAGAACTTCAACATAATGAAACAGTTATGATACATAAAGTTATGATACATGCCACTAAAATGTAAGAGCAAGGAAGAACTAAGTATTTGCACTATTTAAGAAGGGATTGAGATTTTGTTAGGAGAAATAAGCTTCATGTTAGAAATAGCATGCAACATGAACCTGGAAAATACCCACAAGGCATATTTATCATGGACTCATTTTGGACCATAAATATGTGTTGAATGTGTACTTTGTGCCAAACACTAGGGCTGTGGTGACAGATAAATCATAACAAGCTCACTGCCCAGCAGGGGAGAGTAGCAAGTAAACAGGCAATTACAATACAGTATAATAAGCATTTGTTCTCAGTGCATGCAGAGTGCCATTGGGGCATGTTCTCAGGGACATCTGGCCCATGTAGGGGAATGGAAGAATCAGCTGAGCCTTTCAGCAGATTACTCCCACTCTAAATGAGAGAGGGCTAAGAAAGAGAGGGTTGGAGGACCATGGAGACTAGATGGAATAGACAATTTGAGCATACATAGGTCTGAATTTCCAAGAAAACGTGAAATTGTGGAGGAAAGGTATGCTCAGAGTGCATATAAATACATCAGGTTGGTCAAGTTTTTGTTGTTTTGGCATTTTCTTGTATATTTTAAGCAATAAAATATGATCTAAGATTTCATAGGGCCTGAATGTGTCTACATTAATTCATTTGTAAGTATTGAAGAACAATTATGTTACGGCTGCTAATCATGTTAGGCACTGATTGTAAAACCACAAATAAGAAAGGACTCCATCAACGAGAATCCTGAAGTCTAGTAGGAGAGTAAAACATGAAAAAACAACAACAACAACAACAACAACAACAGTGTATTATGGTGTGGTAAGTGCCCTACCTATAGAGAGGCACACACTAGGGTCTTCACTCAAACATGAAATGGTATGCATGTCAGGAGTTAAAACGTGAAGAGTCAGTATGCCATGCTAAGGGATTTGAGAATCCAAAGAAATAGCTGTAAGGTAGAAGAAACCTACTGAGAGTTGTAGAAAAGGAACTCCCTGAGGGTGGTGAAGTATATTATCTAAGAACGGGAAAGAAACCAATGGAAGGAAGGTGATAAGGGAGACTGAACTAATGTAAAGTTAATAGGATAGAGGAACATTGGGATTTCAAGACATCTCTACTATTGTTAACCTATTGGACAACCAGAGATTTAAGAAGCTCATAAAAAGTTGACTACAAAAATACCCCAAGAACTAACAAGGAATTCACTCCATATAAATAACAGGGGAACTTAGCCACCAAGGCATTTGCAGACTAAAATAAGCCAGACTTGGAACTTCCAGTTGAGCCTTAAGGAGTCTGGGAGGTTGCTTCCTCCCAAGAAATTCTTGATGAATGTCAATCCCCATTGTTTACTTTCCATTTTTCTATCTTTAATGTAGCATACATAGATTTTTATGTGCCTCTATTTCATCCACATAACTCTTTTGTTGCCATGGAAATCAGCTTCAGTTTTCTTCCATTCTGGCAATTGTGCTTTTATAGTCTCCTCCTTTCAGGAAGATAAGTTGCCTTATATTTATTTCACATGGATGCCAAAAGTTGACCTCGTTCAAGACACAGCCAACCTTTACTTCAAGACAATGCTGCAGTTATTTATTGTAGCTGATGTCATTTTGATTTCTGCCTGTGAAATCAGTTTCCAATAAAATTCCTTTTGGCTTTTACATAGTGCTGGTATCTAGGGGGCTAGAGCTTGGCAAGCTTGCAAGATTAAATTCTCGGTGGGCTCAGGGGCTAAGGGCACTGATATGGAGCTGGAAAATGTCCATTAAAGATGAAGGAAATCAGTTTTGATCAGAGAAGAAAGTGGAAAGCCGAGTGTTCTAATCACAGCTCAGCTTCTAATTGACTTTCTGATCTTGGTCGCATTACTTCTGTCTAACACATTGTATATATGTATTGATTTACCATATGTATTGAATTACCATATGTATTTCCAAGATGTGCAAACCAAATAGAGATATATATGTATACATATATATGTAAACAAATATCTAGCTATCAAAATATACAGATGTGCATTATCTTTTTGAAAACCAGGAATTGATCTTTATTAGAAAATGTTTTGGAGATAGAATGTGAAAAAGATAAAAGTAAAATTTCAAGTAGGGAGGAGAGAATTACTTTTATCTCAGATATTATAATTTTTTATCTTTTGCTTCATGACTATAAAAAGCCTGCAACTATGAAAGTTGTTTTTATTATCTGATATCTGGTTGTCATACTAACAATTTCAAATAAATGTAATCAGATCAAGTTTGCATGCTTTCTCTGATGTACATGTTGTATTTTTTATCTTGTGTGTGCATGTGGTCACTTTATCTACCAATTCTGTGTGTATCTTTTGACTCTGGGACTTTAGTGCATATAAATATATCAAGTTAGTCAAGTTTTTATTTTTCTGGCATTTTCTTGTTTATATTAAGCAATAAAATATGATCTAAGATTTCATAGGGCTTGAATGTGACAACCGTAATTCATTTGTAAGTATTGAAGGATAATTATGTTAGGGCTGCTGACCATGTTAGGCACTGATTGTGAAACCACAGATAAGAAAGGATTCCATCAATAAGAATCCTGCAATCTGGTAGGAGAATTAAACATAAAAAACCAGTGTATTATGGTGTGGTCAGTGCCCTACCTATAGAGAGGCACGCACTAGGGCCTTCGTGCAAACATCATCCTGGTGCTGGCTAAAATGGCTAGGCAAGGATTTCCCCAAGGAAATTAGTACTGAGATAATCCATGTTAACTTAGTGAAGAGGCATGCAATAGTATCTCAGGCCAACGTAAGGAGGGGGCATGAAACGGAGTAGGGGGAGAAGAGGATGCAGAGGCCAGTGAGTGCATGTTAGTCTTGGGAGATCTTTAGGGCTTTGCATATGGGCAGTAATGTTTACCCCTATTATTGAGGCAATATGGAGATACATTATTCAGAGTTCTGAATGACAGGTAACAGAAACCAATTTGAAGTGCCATATGCTAAATAGATAATTTATTATAAGTATAAAAGCATATCTTCCGGGCCTTCGGCCAGGAATACAACTGATTCTCAAAAAGTAAACAGTAATTGAAAAATGCAAGAACTGTGGGTATTCCTTCTCTGTGCCTCTTCTGGCAACCCCTCTTCTCTCTGCCTGTCTGCCTCACCTTTCTCTCCAAATCATTGGCTTGTTTTGCTACTCAAGGTCCATGATGGATATCCATATTTCACAAATGCACACCGAAGGATTTATCCAGCAGAGAGTCCAACATGTAATCCCTCAGGCCCTTACAAGTTCACTTTTACGTGAAATAGAATCATCCTTAAATCAAGCATCTACCTCTGGTATAGATCAGCGAAAGCAAAGGTCAGTCCCAAAGTATAAGCAGGATAATACAGAGGCCACTCTGTGTCTCTTCGTGGCTTAGAGAAGGAAAAGTGAGGAGACAGAACAGTTACCAGGGAATGCAGAGCTTCATGATAATGTTGAGAGGGGCTCAGCAGCTTTTGAAGCACAAAAAGGGGTGTAATTTTTCAGATACATTTTATGCTAAATGTAATACATGATCATATCCCTAAGTGCGAACAATAAATCTTATAAAAATATGAAGAAATGCCTCCAGACAGTTCTATCTCCTCATTTTCATTCACTGTGTTATTCATTAATTTGTTCAGTCAACATATATTAAAAGAATACATAATGTATGAAAGGGAACACATTAGGCACAACTGACAGTAGGAATAACAGCCTTTATGAAGCTATGATCTAAAGTATTTTTAAATACTTTAAATACTTTTAAAAGTACTTTTCTGTGAATCTTTCCAGAAATATTACGTATAGGTATATTTTAACATATGGATCATTTTAAGTTTGCCTAAGCCTATTTGAGATGCTATAACAGCATAGCACAGACTGAATCATTTTAAAACAGAAATATATTTCCCCCAGTTTAGAGGCCTGGAAGTTCAGTGTCAAGGTGCTGAGAGGCGTGGCAATTCTGATGAATGCTGTGTACTCCTGGGGAAGAAGAAATTTGTTTCCACATAAGGAAGGCACAAAGGCAGCCCCAGCCAGCAGGTCTCAAAGAAGGGAGTCTGTGCCTGCAGCTCTCCCAGGCTGCTGTGGCCCTCCAGTGGGTCCATCTCTGGGAACTCATGAGAACCCTGCCCTCGTGTTCTACTAGGCCTAGTGGAGGCTCTCTGCAGTCTCTGAAGCATTCTTTAAAATCTAGATGAAGGTAGACATACAGCTTGTATGCTCTGTGTGATTGCAGAATTACCACCACCTGAATGCTTGTGCATTCTAGAATGGTGGCCAGATACAGCTGAGCCCACTTGACCACAGCTGGAATAGCCAAGGGGTTCATTGCTAGTATGCAGGCAGCAGACACTCAAGGTCATGCAGGATAGTGAATGCTGATGTCCTGCAGGAACACTGGGACCTGGGTTCAGTCAGCTTTTACACCATGTGACCAAATGACCTGAAAAGAACAAATTTAGAGGAGGAAAAGTTTATTTGGGGCTAAGAGTTTCAGAGGTTTTAGTTCATAGATAGTTGATACCATGGCTTGGCACCTGAGGTGGGGCAGAACATGGAACAAGAAGCAGAGAAAAAGAGTTCCACTCAACAAGGACAAAATATAAACTCCAAAGGCATAACCCCAATAAACCTCTTCCAGCCACTCCCCACCTACCTATAGTTACCGCCCCATAACCGCTTTCAGTGCATTAATGCAGTGATTAGATTAAAGCTCTCCACCCAATCATTTTCCCCCCCAAATTCTTGCATTTCCTAACACATGAGTTTTGGGGAACACCACATGTCTAAACCATAACAGCTCCCATCTGAATTATTTTTGTCCATAGCATTCTGGGGCTATGGTGAAGTGACAACCTTGGAGATTTCTGAAATGCCTTAGGGGTCATTCTCCCATTATCCTGATGAATAGCATCTTCTTCCTTTTATAGATACTAATTTTTTTTTATCAAATTGCTACAGAGCAAGGGTCCACCACAAAGCTGAGGCACCTGGGCGGGGGTCCTTCATTATTGCTTCTTACAATCACAGGAGAGATTTAAGACAGTGCTCAGAGTAGCAGGCTTGAGTTTATGAGAAGACGGAGGAAATGGTAAAAAGGGGGAACTCTCAAGGGAGGGGATTCTTGGAGGAGAGGCATAGTGTGTCCCTCCAGCTTTATTTTGGGATCCAAGAAAGTTTCCAGAAAGCCCTGCACAGGCCTACCCCTTGACTTTTAAAGGACATCAGGATGGTGTTAGACTTTCCAGTACCCACTATTTATGGTTAAAATTCAAAGAGATTCTGGGATACTGACCCATGCTGATCAGTTCTAATGGGAAGTTGCTCTTACAGATATTTGTGGTTAGAGAGACTCATTCTTGTCTCCCTGAATTCTGGAATCTTGTCTGTGATAGGGACACAAAGGTCTCTCACTTCAGGCTAATCTGGTTCTTATCAGTCAGAAGCAGTATTTGGGGCCTATACTTCCCCTAACAGGTTATTTGCTGAGGGATATAACATTCCTATTGACTTAAGCCAGGAGGACCTGCAGGTAAATTGCTTTTTAAAAGAAAGTATGTTGGGGGTCTGTTCAGTGGACCCAGTTTATAGAATTATCCTCTTAACCTCATGTTCCCACAGCTCATGTCCGTTACCTATTAAAAAATGGTTGCTTAGCCACACCCCTGATTTTTCTCTCCTAAACATACACTCTTTACTCTTTAGGGATAACTGAATATTTTCCAAATCTTTATGTTCTATTTCCCGTTTGACTATAAATTTCCTCTCCCTATCACATCTCTCCTCACATTTTACTATAAGAATTTGAGAAAAGATAGACGGTCCCCACGTTGATTTGCTTAGCTACTTCTTCTGCCAGAGATTCTGGTTTATCCCTTATATTCTGCCTTCCATTAAGCCCTTGAGCATGGACACAATTCAGCCAAGTTCTTTGACACTTTATTACAAGAATGGCCCTTCCTCCAGTCTCTAATAAGGTTGTCCTCGTTTGCACCTGAGGCCTCATCAGAATTGCCTTTGCCATCCATAGTTCAACCAACATTCTGATCATGGCCACTTAAGCAATCTCTAAGAAGTTTCAGATTTTTCTTGAATTCTCCTCTTGTGTGGAGATCTAACCAGATTAACCCTTAATGCTGTTTTCATGCACTACAAGCTTTTTCTAGCCTGATCCTCCAAATTCTTCTAAGCCTCTACTCACTACCCAGTTCTAAAACCAATTCCTCATTTTTAGGTATTACAGCAATACAATCCTCTTGGTGCCAATTTCTATCTTTATCCTTTTTGTGTTGCTATAACAGAATACCTGAGACTGGATAATTTACAAGGAACAGAAATTTATTTTCTCACAGTTCTGAAAGCTGGTAAGTTCAAGAAAAATGTGGTATCATTTGGTGAGGATGTTCTTCATACATGTTAACATGGTGGAAGGGCAGGAACAAAAAGCTCATTCCCTAAATCCTTGTTAAAACAACATTTCCTCTTTCTGGGCTGCAATGTTCAGTATTGTTACATTGACAATTAAAATTCAACATGAGTTTGGGGGAGGAAAAACATTCAAATCATAGCAACATGAATTATATACAATGTCCTATAATTGCCTTTTTTATATTTTAAAGTATATTTTGGACTTATTTCTATGTTAGCATATGTAGAATGCCTTCCTTCCTTTAAATTCTTCATAGGATTGTGAAAGAATTACAGACTTTTTATGGTGCACACAAACATGTAAATAATCATAGTCTGTTTTACTTCCCATAACTAAACTCAGTCTTCTAGCAAGTCCTGCTCCACCTATCCTTGGTGATGGAGCCTTAGGGCTGGGGGAGAGGAGATAAAATTAAAACAACTCAGACTTGTGGTCTCTTCTGATCTAAGAGGGTTCTTCTTGGTTTCATGAAGTTTCCTTTTGGTGAGTTTCATCTCATTTAGTTGGATGCCTGGTCTCTCACTTGTTTCTCTAATGGTTTCTGGTGTATCTGGTGAATCAAAATCTAAGTCAGGATTTCTAGGATTTCCAGGGGAGGCATCTATATGATATATGTGGGTTTTCATGAGCCTCTGCTTTGAGGAGGCTGGGTAAGTCTGGACTGAGTATTGGGAACTATATGACAGAACTCAGGCATTTGTCCTTGTTATCTAGGGCCTTCTGTATATTAGCCACTTCTATAGATCTTAAATATGGCCATGTTCTCCATCCAGGCCTTAAATTAGTTTGCCTGTCCACTATTACGTACTGGGCTTTGTAATCATGGTCTCCTCTACTCTCCTTTAAAAGACCCTGTGGAAGAGATTGGAGAGATTGGCTGTTTCTAAGGTTAGTGATGTCCTATATTCCTATGAGCTATGTGGAAATGTGTTTCTCTTTTCTGTTGTGATTGATTCTTCTTATTTACTGTAGTTATGTTCCATAAAGCCACTGCAAATACTCACTTAGAAAATGCAGAACCACCGCATGTTGGGAGAATAGAGTCAGGTTTGTGAAAGCCTCTGATCATAACCTTTTGGTAAACTGATCAATGTACAACCTTGCTTTATCAATATTTCTGTTCAAAGACACTGTATTTAACATACCTGATTAATTCATGAACATTGAATTCACAGCTGACAATACCACAAATCATGTCTGACTGAAGCTCTTGTAATGTAACCAGCCATGCACTTTCTTGCCAAAATATAGTACCTCCTCCTAGTGTTTAGGAACACTGGACAACACTCCAGCATAATGTTTAGGGCCCATTTAAACAGTGAATTTGCCAAAAAAAATCACAAAAATGTAGAAACTCTGGCACCAAATAGACTGTAAAGTACAGACTTGTTTTACAGTATAAAAGCAAAAACAAGGCAGAGCATCACCCTGTTTGACCTCAGATGGAAATCTGCATGTTGAGTGGCTTATTTTTTTTTTTTTAACCACAGTGAGCTTGTCCTCAAATTACTGCAAACATACAATAAATCTTAAATTTGGAGTTACAGATACAGTTTAGCAAGTAGGCAAATTATCAAATATGGAATCCATGAACAATGAGGATCAGCTGCATTGGGGAGCTGAGGTCCCCTGGGGGAGCAGGTGCTCAGCAGCTCCTTAGTCCTCTCTGCTCTGCACTGTCCTTTTTATTTTCTCCCATTTTTTTTTTTTTTTTTTTGTGGTCCTGGCCAATATAGAAATCTGTCTAGAATTCGAAATAGGTAGCTGACCCCTAGATACCTCTGTTGGTTTTTCCACATTTTGCTTGTTCATTTATTTATTTTGGTACCAGGGATTGAACCCAAGGGTGCTTAAACACTGAGCCATCTCCCCAGCCCTTTTTATTTATTTATTTATTTTAATTTTGAGACAGGGTCTCACTAAGTTAGTTAGGGCTTCAATAAGTTGCTTGTTCTCTAAATCTCCACTTCTCTGCTCATCCTATGTTAGGCCTAGAATATTCTTGTCCTTCTCTCATTTTGCCAGGGCTTTTTGTTCTGTGTTTGTTTTTTTTTTTTTTTCGTTCTTTGAGTACATTTACTTTTCCCCTTTCTAGAGATGAAAACAGACAGTTTCTGTACTACACAATGAATAAGGTGTGTGTGTGTGTGTGTGTGTGTGTGTGTGTGTGTGTGTGAGGTTTCACTGGTTTAATACTTTCATAGCTTAAAGATCCTTTTATCTAGATCAGAGATTAAAACATCTATAGACTTTGAGCCAAATCTGCCCTCTCACCTGTTTTTGTGAATAAAGTTCAGAAAACACCTGTATCCATTATATTTATATATTGTTTTGGGTGCTTCTATGTAAATTGAGTGATTGTGATAGATTATATGGGATTGAAAGCTTACTATTTGGCAGTTTTTGGAAAATGTCTACCGACCCTTGATCTAGATGCACTATAATATTTTTGGTTATGTGTAGATATATTTATAGATTAATTTAGTTACCAATATACACACTGAGGAATAAGTGTACCAGTAATATCTCAGTTTTGCCAATTGTAGTTATTACAAAATTCTGAAGTATTTACCAGTGAGATGGAAAATGTCAAGCTATTTTTAAAATTTACTTTTATTCAGATAAAACTGAGACTCAGTGTTTTTTCATGTTAAGTGACATTTTTGAATAGACTTTGCCCATTTTTCTATTTGGTAAATTGTTTCAGTGATATGAGAGACAAAAACACATTCTTTTTACTGGTTTTTATCTTATATCTCCACTGTCTATTCAATTATCATGCTCCTTTATTTAAGACTTCTTTTTCCCCGACAAGAAATTGTAGATATGTAGTCAAATTTGTTGAGATGTTCTATATGGTTTCTGGACAATTTATATTTTAGTTCACTTATATGGTATGTGGAGAATGGATGGGAACCTAATGTTATAATAAATTCAGAGTTGAGTTTAGAGACTGCTACATTTATATAAGTCAAAAATTGAAATCTTAATTTCTGCTGTCAGAGTATTTCCAATTTAAGAACTGAACTTATAAAATGAACACATGGAAAAATTCCAGAAACATAAGATAAGAATACAGATGCTAATGAGTGCTAGAGACAAAAATAATCCTAGAAATTCTAGGGAAGCTTTATCACTGGGGCAGAATCTGAAACCATAACTCATGCCTAAATTTTTATGGCCTAAATTTGTGTACACCATATTCTTCTTAGAATAATATGGCAATAAGTCTGTTAATCTAACACTGAATAACTACCTCACTCGTGTACATCTCAAGAAGTTTTGCCATCAGGTATGTGTGGAAGCACTACAGAGATCAGGAACCACAGCATAGCCAAATAAAATTAAATGTCACACCACAACTGCTGGCTTCCATGGACACAATTCAGACCACTGACAGTGTATTCTCATCCTCACCACATAACCACAGATCAGGGAGATTGCATTGTTATTGTTATTGTTGTTATTATTATTATTATTATTATTGAAACTCCCAATGAGCTGAATAAAATTGACTTGAAGTGGAATATGCTGAGGGGTGGAGGAAGTGATATTAGTGATGAAGTCGGGGTAGGAGTGCCTGAGCTGAGAAATGGCCAAAGTATTTGGAATATAAACTGAACAGAAGCAGCACAAAAGTAATCATCTGGATCACGGCAGGTTATGGTGAGATTGTGGGCATTTGCTCACATGCCTACACATGTAAGAATCCACACAGGAGATCTTGAGGATTTTGCAAGGCTGTGGAGGCCATTACTGTAGGAATCAGTATAAAGTGGTCATCCGCATCCAGGCACTGGAGTAATTCTCTGGGAATGGGTACAAGAGATACAACTTATAGACTCTGATGCTGTAGGCAGTTTATTTAATCTCTCAAAGTTTGTTTCCAAGTTTATATAATTGGGACAACAATGGTACTAGCATTGGATTATTTGAGAATTATGGGGGATCTTATATATAAAATGCCTCATTTAATTCTTAACAAGCTCTCAGTAAGTGTTAGTGGTTATTGATGACAATCATTATCAGTACCCTTTTTTTAGAAAGAAAACAAACTATATTGAGAATCTATATTTTACCCTATTATTCTCTTACCACATGGTATTGTTTTTTTCAGATTTCTAAAATTGTAGCATTTGCTAACACAGCCTGAAGCCTCAAATATAATAAATGAATGCTACTTAAAATATTTTAAAAAACCCTAAACAACAGCCCCCACATGTACAACAAGAAACATCTTATACATAACAACAAGGAATAAAAATAGCTTCTCTGGCCAGTCTCATATAGAGAGGTCGGTTTTTGTATTTGCGGATAAAGTTTAGAGAAGTGGTAAATTTAATCCACTGTGGCTGTGGAAATACAGAGACAAGAAATAGTCCTTCTGCAAAGCACTGTGCTGGCTTTGCCATCAAGAGGTGATCTTATAATGCTGACTCAAATGTTGTGACAATGAAAAATATATAAAAAGTGTAGCTCTACCTTCTGAGAATTTATAATGTGCTTGTATAGATCAGATGCTATTCACACAACGCAAGCCTAAAATGCTTCCAAATGAGACTTTATACACTCTCCTCTCTCTCAGCACTTTTTCATCTATTATAGAGATTAAAAACTCTTCATGGAAGAGTGGTGATAATTAAATAATACATAGCATGCAGTCAGCTCTCCATAGTCATAGGTTCCTTACCCATGGGTTCCACATCACTGGTTTTAAACAACTTCAGATGGCAAAGGCATTTTAAAAAATGTGCAGCCATGCTGAACTCATCCAGACTTTTTCCTCTTGTCATTCTTCAAACAATACAGTATAACTATTTATATCCTATTTTTGCTGTATTGGGTATTATAAGTAATCTAGAGATAATTTAAACTATATGGGAGGATGTGTGGAGGTTTTGTGTAAATTATTTCATATGCTTCTTAGTATATGTAAATACTTAAAAATGTCTCTTTTATATGAGAGACTTGAGCATCTTCAAATTACATTATCTCTAGGGGGTCCTGGATCCAACACCAGGGGAATACCAAGGTAGGAATGTATTAAAGAATAAATAAAAGAGAGAATGAACACCGCTTGAGGTTCGGACTTCATTCTTAGCTCTTCTTGCGGCTCAATAACATCACATCTCTTCCCCAGGTCTTAGCTTCTTCATTAGTAAAACAAGATGGGTCTGAAAAAATGGTTCTCACACTTTAGCATGCATCAAAATCACCTGGAAAGTTAATTAAAACATTTATGAGCTCTATTCCTAGAGCTTCTGGTACAGCAACCTGAGAATTTGCATTTCTAACAAGTTTTAGCAAACTTCGGTGTTCTGAGAACCACTGGACTAAAAAATGTGTTGCCAACTTTTTCAAGAAGAGATTTCTTTCATGCATTAGTAGTAGTAGTAATAATAATAATAATAATAATAATGTACTTTTATAATAATAATAATAATAATGTACTTTTATTAGTTTATTGTTTGGTCAAGTAAACCGATAATTTTAAAATCTATAATTAAACTTATGGTAAACCTATGATCAAAAATTAAATTATTTCAATTTTTATTAATTTTAACACAATCTACATGGATGTGAAAAATTTGCTATGTCTTTGCATTTGTAATAGCCTCTTGCTGATTATTGCATGTTTTAAATGTCAAACAATACAGTGGAGGTTCATTAACAATTAATTGCAAAACAAAATTGCAAGTCTGGCAGAAGAGGCAGTATTGGATGAAGGCTGTTAGAGTAAAGCATTCTAGGTCTGAAAAATCACTGACACATGACTCTCTGTCAGAGTAAGTCCAGTCTTTTCGGGAACATTGAATGACCAGGTGCAAGGAAACAATACAGACTTCAAAAAATGATGATTTGAATACTGAAAGTGAAATTTGGCCTTGGATTAATCGACCAGGTTCACAAATATTGATGCAAAAACTTAACCATAGTATTGCAAATATGAAGTACAGGTGGTATTTTCATGCTATCTTATTTTTTTCCAGAAAAAAAATAATATCTTCATTTCCAACCTTTGATTAATTCCTTGGTTATTCTAAACATTAAATTCATAGCTACATTGACCTAAATCTTGTTAAATACATAAAATAGTAATTTTCAAGATAAAAATCACAGTTAAATGTATTTTCGTTTATCCATTACTCTGAAAGTTTAATCCTCATTTTAAGTGCAGCCACATTAACTATCCTTTTTTCTAATATTAAATTTTGTCCAAGGCAAAGATTGTCAATGCATGATTAATAAATCCTCAAACAATTTAGAGGAATGAGGAAAGAATCTGCCATTAAGCTAGGTAGTTGAGGGGGAAAAAATTATCAGTAGAATGTCCACTGGGCCTTGAAGGATAAAATTCAAGAGAAGGAATAAGGCATGTGGTGGGTGCTTCATTAAGAGTGGTGACTCGGGAGGTGTCCTGTGACTAGAATTGAATATCCTCCTAACATCACTGGCTCTAGTGGGGATGTTTTCATATAAAACAGCGTGAACTGCAAGTTTAGTGACAGATATCCAAAGACCAGTCGAACTGACTAAATTTGCCCAGTTTACTTAGACAGCAGGTAATTCACACCAGCTCATTTATTGCATTGAAATATCACACTTTATTCCAAAAATACTTAAAATTATGGCAATTAAAAATACAAAAAAAATGTTAAGAATATATAAGAGTTGTTATGAGTGTCTATGGTTTGATCAAAACCAAATGCCTGAACTTTATTTTCTGATGGTTAGAACGTCAAGGAAGAGACCTCTGGAGATATTTTTCAGAAATACCTCTGGTAACATTTCCTATAAACTTGTTTCCAACAGATCTGTCACTGACTTCCTTGGTAACAAAGTGGCTCCTTTTTCGTAGGGGACCTCTGAAAGACAGACCGTATGTTATTCCTTCTACCATGTGGGCAGAGCCAGTAGTATCTTCTCTGATTGTGTTAGTCTTTCTCTGGATTAGAAATGAGACCAATAAAACATGTTAATACTAATTAAAGAGACTAGGTAAAAGTCATGAAGAAGCTTTAATCAGAATGTAATGCATAGTGTAGGAAATGTGAGTCTCGTGGGTATGTTGTTATTCCAGATGTTGTATCTGGTGTATGTTAAATATACCAGATACATATAATAACATTTTGTGAACACATAAGCTGTGCTAGAAGAGGAGGATGTTTAGCTTGGTACAGCTACTTACAAACAAGTCCAGGTTATAATATCCTGAGTCCACAGAGGTAACCTAGACTTATTAGGTCCGACACATAGACCTGATGTGGACTGGAGTTCTAGAATATCCTAGAGTGTCCAGGACCTTCCATACTGAGCAGCCATTCTAAAACTTGCAGTTTATTATATGTGATTATTAATTCAGGGCACCAGATCTTCCAGTTTTTCAGGGGTGTGAGTGTAGACATGCCATTTGTATAAAAAAAAATCATTCATTAAAACATTTGGGTGATAATAAAAGTAGAAAAAAAAACCAGAAGAGTGTCGGTCATACAAATTATTGTTTTTATTGACAATAGTCCTGAGACAAGGAGGGGAGGAGGGACTTACCCAGGATGATTGGGTCAACAAGAGTTAGCATATCCAGAATTATAATGTGAGGTTCTAGGGTTCACTATTGTCTGCCTGGAGAGCAAAAGTCTGTGTTCCATTCTTTCCACTTCTGTATCAGTAAGGGTGAAGTATCTAGGTTCCAAAAGGGACATTTAGAAAAACATCTGCAGTTCTAAAGTAGTTGTAGCAAGCTGGTATTGTAGTCACACAATTTTAAGCCTAAGAAATGGTTGAGAATGCTTTCCTAAAAGCCTCTCTCAAGAAAGGGCTCTACTGCCAATGCATAAATTTTCCAAGATACAGAATGTTCTAGAAGTTTTCTTGTTAAAGCAAAGATGCTCATTCTCTGAATTGTCAGCACAAGGAGGTTCAGATAAAAATGCTTGGTACGTCTCCATCCTTGTGTTCATGACAGTTATCTTCTGAGGCACTGGTTGTGATCTTCGTGCATTTCACTGGGAGAAACCAGCACTAAGAAAGAAACACTTACAGCCTTGAGCATCCTGAGGCCCAGGCACTGTTAGAAGTGACTCTGTTCACACTGCAGCTAGGTGTTGACACCAGATGATAGATTTGGGAGGTTTGGTCTGAACCTGCTAGGCAGGGCCAACACCAGGGAAACTGCTACGTATTCTTTCTTCTGTCCCAACTACCACTCCTGAACTAACAGCTCAAAAGTTTCTTATTGTTTCAGTGGTGGAAAAATAACTGAGGAAAGCAAAATTAGAAAATACAGAATTTGGAGACCAAAGCTCCAGGAAAAGAAATCCTGATTCCAGTCTTCCATCTGTAACTGCCAGGGCATGTGACTGGGGACATATCACAACTTCTCTCCAGGTCTCAATTGCTTCATTGAAATAAAAAAGTTGGAATAGGACATTCAAAGTTCTTTCTAACTCAAGAAATTAATCTTTTTCTGCCAGTATGAACATGGAATGCCTAATGTGTATTGCCAGGTTATTATTAGAAGATGACTGCCTGAAATGAAAAACCAGGGGCATTTGGGGCATCAGTAGAGGTAATGGTCTTAGCCAGAGAAGACCTTTCCCCCAAAGCTTCCCTTGCCTTTGAAATTCACTGATTATTCTCTTTCACATCACTGGCCCTAACACACAGATCATTGATTCTTTGGGAACCATTTCAGCTGTTGTCATAGGGGGGAGAGGCTGAATATCTTTCCTGTCACAACTCTGCCAAGTGGTCACTGCACCCCTCCATGAGTGGAACATACAGGACTTTTAGAAAATAAACCATTTTCATTGCTCCAACTTGAAGAAGGCAAGAGAGATGTGGATTTCCATTTCACAAGCCTGTTGCCCAAACTCCCATGTACTGTGGGATCGAATGCCAAGGGAATTCAGAATAAACACCGGTTCTCAAACTTTAATAATGAACCCCAAACTTTTACTTTGATGAAACACATTTGTAGGAGATTTTTCTTCATTTAAGCAGCAAAATAAGGTGCTGTGATGCTTTGCTTTGAATGGACAGAGCTATTTTTTCCTAGAGGCATATGTTACTACCATTATAATTATTATAGATGCTACAGTGATCTTTATATTTATTGGCGACATCTGGAGTGTTTTTCTTGTGCCATGGGCAGTGCTAAGTCATGTAGTTGCATTATCTTGCTTTTGCTTTATATGATATAAGCCATATAGTCGGAGACTGTCTATATTGTTACCACCATATGCAGAGACCCTGGAAGAGAGTTATTTTCATTCACTATTCAACATGAATGAGACCCCATCAGAGTCCTTATGCATTTTGTTCTCTGATATTCCTCACGCCATTTTTGCTACTCTTATTTACTTTAAATATCTAAGCTCACATGTCACTTCTTTTGAAAGCTACTCCCTGATTTCCCATTCCAATACAAGTTCTCCCATTAAAGTCTCTGGGCTTTCTCTTATAGTCCTTATTATAAGTAGTCATATTAAACCTTGGCCAATGTTTCTTTTTCCTTAGGCACTATTAAGTAAAGAGCTGCCCTATTATAATTTTTCATTTTTTTTCCTCATAACTAACTCAGTCTCTGGCGCAGAGAAGGAGGTTAATAAATATTTGCTGAATAAATCCATGGGGTAGATCATAGTAGCCCCATTTTATTAATAATGAATCAAAGATTCAACTAAATGACTGGGGAACCTGTAAGAACTCAGGGTACTAAGCCAGTTAGAAACTTATATAGATTGCTAATTATGGCTAGATGTCGACATATTTCATTTCTTAGCCTTGCCACAACACTCCCAAGTAGATTTTTAATATTCCCATTTGAGTAAAGAATTTGAGATATTTTGGGGCCCATTGACCATTGTAGGCTCATGAGAGTGGGGAGTGATAGAACCTGGAAAACATTTGACCCCTCAGCCCATGTTATCTCTAGTGTGACGTGATGCCTATCACACTGTGCAAATTTGTGCACACATGTGAAGTACACACTTATGTGCACATGTATATATTTAAGTTTCAGTCTGGAAGCTTGCCAGAACTCAGCTCAGCACATCTTCTCTCTCCACACACCTGATCAGGGCAGTAGATTAACACAGGAGAGTAATTCTGCCATATGTTTCAGTCCCAATTGCTTTTTCTAGACCATATGGCTATTTAAAGAGTCACTTGAAAATATTGCAGGAGACTTGAGAACAATAATTAAAACTCATAGATCACAGGTTAATTAATCCCTAGCTTCACTTCACCTGGCCACGGAAGCTTTCAACTCCCATGAATGACCTGCAAATCACAGGCCAAGTAAACAGATGCTAGACAGGCTTGCCCAGCTGAGTAGTAATCCTGCTAACCTGCACTATAGGCAGAACAGTTTAGGTGATGGAAGGCACTTTAATATCCATAATAAAAAAAAATTGAACATCTACATAGGGTCAGCCAAGTAGGTATTAATATTTTTATTTGATATAATTTGGTGACATTTAATGACATTTTAATAAATGCCAGTGTTTTTTGCTAAGAACTTTATTTTTCCTATGTTATTTGGTCCTCATAACTCTGAAAACTCTGTTTTTGTTTAATAGATGAAAAAATTGAGCTTAGGAGATGTCCACACCTTGCAGAGTCATCTGGCTGAGAATGTCCAGAGCTAGAACCATTGCCACAGCACCCTCATGTTATCTTTTTCTTTTATTGACAAGTGCTAACAGCACAGAGCCTGATGAACGCTTGCACAAATTGCTTTAATTCATTTAGTTCTCCCTAATTGGAATAAGATCTATATGATGCTTGTATAATTATACCAAAACGAATTCTGCTGTCATGTAATAACTGAAAAGAACAATAAAATTTTAAAACATATAAACATGAGTAAAAGAAGATTAGGATATTACTAAGGAATACTCAAAACTCCAAAAGTATATTTCATATTTTCAAATCCATAAATAATAAAATGAATTTAAAAAATAATAAGAACCCTATGAGATATGAAATATGTACTGTCCCCTCTTCATGGATGAAAAAATTATTGCTCAGAGAGGTCAAGTAACTAGTTCAAGTTTGTTTTAGTCAGTATTTTTTTTTTGTCAGTGTGATCAAAGGACCTGACAAAATAGTTAAAGGGTGAGAAGTTTATTTTGTGTTATCTTTTTTTTGTACCAGAGATGGAACCAAGGAGCACTTAATCACCAAACCACATCCCAAGCTCTTTTTTGTATTTTATTAGAAACAGAGTTGCTTAGGGCCTCACTAAGTTGCTAAGACTGGGTTTGAACTCAGGATCCTCCTGCCTCAGCCTCCTGACTTGCTGGGATTGCAGGCATGCACCACTGTGTCCAGCAAAAATTTATTTTGGAGCTCACAGTTTGTCTCAGTCCATGGATGGCCATTTCCATGGTTTGGGGCTCAAGTGAAACAAAACATCATGGTGGAGAGTGTGGCAGAGCAAAACAACTCCGGCTATGACAATCAGTAAGCAGTGAACTCTGCTTACCAGGGATGAAATATAAACCCCAAAGGCACACCCCCAGTGGCCTACCTCCTCCTCTCGTATCTGCTACACTTACCATGAAGTTCATCCATAGCAGTGAATCAATGCACTAATTATGTTAAAACTCTCATAACACAATCATTTCTTTTTTATTTTATTATCTTTTAATTACATGACAGCAGTGGAATGCCTTACAATCCTTATTACACATATAGAGCACAATTTTTCATATCTCTGTATATAAAAATGTTCACATCAATGTATGCCATTATACATGTACTTTTTTGCATTACAATTCTTAATACACAGAGATACCACAAATTTTCATATCTCTGTTTGTATATAAGGTATGTTGACACCCAAATCAAGTCTTCATACATGTACTTTGTATAATGATGTCCATCACATTGCACCATCCTTGCTAATCTCTTTCCCCCTTCCTTTCCCTCCCACCCCTCTTCTCTATCTAGAATTCATCTAATCCGCTCATGCTCTTCCTCCCTACCCCACTATGAGGCACCCTCCCCTTATATCAGAGAAAACATTCAGCATTTGTTTTTTTGGGATTGGCTGACCTCACTTAGCATTATCTTCTCCAACACCATCCATTTACCTGCAAATGCCATGATTTTGTTGTTTTTTAGTGCTGAGTAATATTCCATGGGGTATAAATGCCACATTTTTTTAAATGTATTCATCTAATGAAGGGCATCTAGGTAGTTTAGCTATTATGAATTGTGCTGCTATAAACATTGATGTGTCTGTGTCCCTATAATATGCTGTTTTTAAGACCTTTGGGTATAGTCCTAGAAGAGGAATAACTGGTCAAATGGTGGTTACATTCCCAGATTTCCAAGGAATCTCCATACTGCTTTCCAAATTGGCTGCACCAATTTGTAGTCTCACCAGCAGTGGATGAGTGTACCTTTTCCCCCACATCCTTGCCAACACTTGTTTGTCTTCATAATAGTTGCCTTTCTGACTGGAGTGAGATGATATCTTAGAGTAGTTTTGATTTGCATTTCTCTGATTGCTAGAGATGATGAGCATTTTTTCATATATTTGTTGATTGATTTTATATCCTCTTCTGAGAAGTGTCTATTCAGGTCCTTTGCCCATTTATTGATTGGGTTATCTGGTTTTTTGTTTTTTTTTTTCCTTTTTTTGGTGCTTAGCTTCTTGAGTTCTTTATATACCCTAGAGATTAGTGCTGTCTCTGATGTGTGAGGGGTAAAAATTTGCTCCCAGGATGTAGGCTTTCTGTTCACCTCACAGATTGTTTCTTTTGTTGAGAAAAAAAAAAAAACTTTTTAGTTTGAATCTATCCCGTTTTAGCTAAAGCAATTCTAAGCAGGAAGAGCAAAGCAAGTGGTATCACTATACCAGACCTTAAACTATACTACAAAGCAATAGTAACAAAAATAGCATGGTATTGACACCAAAACAGTCTGGTAAACCAATGGTACAGAGTAGAAGACACAGAGACTAACCCACAAAATTACAGTTATATAAAATGCACAGGAGAAAAGATAGCATCTTCAACAATTGTGCTGGGAAAACTGGAAATCCATATGCAACAAAATGAAATTGAATCCCTTTCTCTCACCATGCACAAAACTTAACTCAAAATGGATCAAGGACCTAGGAATTAAACCAGAAACTCTGCACCTAATAGAAGAAAAAGTAGGCCCTAATCTTTATCATGTGGGATTAGGCCCCAACTTCCTTAATAAGACTCCTATAGTGCAAGAATTAAAAACACAATAATTTCACTTCTGAAAATCCTTTCACTAATGAACAGATGAGCTTTGGGGAACACCTCATAGCTAAACCCTAACAACAGAGTTCATACAGCTAATGAGTGGCAGATGTAGGACTTGAACTTGAATATCACAGTCCTCAAAGCCTGGCATCTTAACTACCTTGTCCATTGTATTCATAGGCTAATTCTGACCCTTGCTTTGCTGTTTATGGTGATTCATCATCATTCTGTCTGTAATATAGGCAGAATTTAAAATACTTTCCCTTGTTAAAGTTAGTGTTATGAATGAAGAAGCACTGACTCCTGAGTGGTAGGAGTTTTCCCTTTCCATGCAGTGGACTGGGTAAGAGATGGACATTTAAGAAGTTTCTAGGGGCATGACCTTCCGTCTAACCAAAGGATTTCCAGTGACTGCTGGGCGGGAATGATCATCAGGACACACAGTGGACCTTCTCATCTGTTCTTCCAGGACTGGCCATAATTTGAGGTGAGTGAAAGTGGCAGTCAAACAGAAGTAGTGTCCTTTGGTGGCTAACGAGGACAAAATGTCAGTAATTGAAGACCAGCATCTGATGGCAAATAAGGAAGGCATCCTTCCTATTTTAAGATTTGGTATGGGCTAGCAGAGAGCGTATCAGATTTCAGTATTCCCACAGCATCTTGATAGAAAAGAACATGATGATAGGGGTTGTGAGAAACCTGGTTCTAGACTTAGTTTACACTTTACACTTTAGCTCTTTAATTTCCTTACCTGTAAGTATGGAAGACCTTAATAATTTTATGTGGGAAAAAAGATTATTTCTGATAATAATTCTTATGCAGCCAAGGTTGAGTAAGAACCAATCTCATGCCTTGAGCCACCTGTCCAATTCTGGAGATAGACCATGGTGGAAATCTATAGACTTGTGTGCACTAAGTATGCTTAGAGTTCGCCCCAAATGAACTTGAGTATTCCAACAGTGGAATCTACTTGTGTGCTTTGAAATCTTAAAGTGGAGTCTGGGAAACTTTTTCTGTAAAAGGCCAGATAGTCTATATTTTAGGTATTGTTGGTGAGTGGTCTCGTCCTCACCCATTTACTTTTGCTGTTTTAGTTCAAAAGCAGTCACATCCTATGTAAATGAGCAAAATGTCTTTAAATTCTTATGAGCCCTTATCTAAAGTGCTGTATGAAGATATGATGCCAGTGTTTTATTTTATCATCTTTATGCAAGGATCTTAGTTTAGATGCTTCTTTACTTGGAATATTCTGTCCCTCTTAGCCCACTTTGGCTATGACTTTCCTGAACTCTTCCACCTTCCTGTCCCATGAAACTGGGATCCTGGTTTTCATATCTATAGCATTGATTGAGCTGACTTGGTTTGGAAGATTCCACTTTCAGATATTTGCATGGCAGGCTCTTCAGACCTCAGCTCATATAACACCTTATCCAAATAGTCCATCGCATCGTAAACACTGCTTCTCTTTTAATTTATTTACAAATCTTATTGATTAAAAAATATTGATCTCACCTGATTGCTCGCTTCATTTTGGTACCTGGCACATAGCAATGGTCCAGCTGATGTCAGGATTTATCTTCTTTCTACTAAAATGAAAGGAGTAGCTGGCTCTGTGGGCTCTAGCATTGAACAGTTTGTATAATAAATATCTGCTGAGACAATGGATGCATTGAGTGAATGGGCTGTACTAGCCATGTGTCATATATATATATATATATATATATATATATATATATATATATATAATCTTTTTTATATATATATAATCTTTTTTTTTCTCTTATTACATCCTTATAATACCTCTCTGAGGTGGATCCCACTATAAACAGATGGGGAAACTGAGGCTCTGGTAGGGAAATACACAGTTACAGCAACAGGGCCAAGATTCGGACTTTGAACTCTCTGGATCTAAAGCCTGGATTTCTCAACCTTTTGTTGTCTTGCCACAGAGGTATACGGTCCTTTCTTGGTCAGAATCACCCAATTTCTTATTTCTTTCTGGACACATTTTGTTTGCCCTATTGGAGGATGTGATTCCTGAAGATGGAGGCCATGTCTCATTTCTTTTTATGACTCACAGTCTGCCTGGCATTATGCTTAGCACCGAGTAGAAGATTAATATCATTATTTGGTGCATTGCTGACTGGCACAAAGAAGTTATTTCCTGTGTGTTGTTGGTGCCACACAGAGTTTATATCTTTCTCTAAATGGAGATGCCTATATTGCCTATAGTTCTGTTGTAATACAATTTCCCCATCCTTAGGGACTTAATGCATTTTGAGTGCAATGGATGCATTGAGTGAATGGTCTAATGTACCTAAAATACAAGGACTTGACATCTCTGAATAGAGGAGCTATGGGTGATACCTGATAAGTTCGAAGGGAATAAGGCCTCAGATTTAATTTACCTGATTGCTGAAAAGAGGAGAAGCACTGTGCAATAGTGGGTAAAGGAAGCTGTATTTTTATGTGCCATGGTGCTTCTGACCAAGAAAGAAAATGGACATCTGGTGCTTCTCTCTGAAGGTCCCTGGATAGGTTCCCACTGTCCAAGGAGCTGGCAGAGTAAGGGTTCTCAGGCAGCAGGGGCCTCTTTGCACAGGTTCTTAAAATGCTCTGTGGAATTTATGATGAGGGGAAAGGAACAAGATGGTACAGGTGCAAGGAGATGAAGCCCTGCCACCCAATTGTCATTAAACGTCCATACCCATACCGATGTGCTGATGACAGTTCACCCTTTTAGTTTTATGCTTTCTTACCTTTCAGATGTGAACTTGTGCCTTCAAAAAACCTCTCAAAGTGCTGCTCCATCTTTTTGCCAAGGCTCCATTAAACCGAGCATTTGCTCATGGATTTTTAGTATATTCCTACAAACAACAAGTGCTCCTATAACACAGCCACTTGCTCACTGGGTTTAGTCTCAGGAACAGCTTTTATCTGCATTTGTTCAGTAGCTGTTCTACTTCTGTACTGTAGGTGAGGCTTTGTATTTATTGCTAAGAGTTAATATATATCACATATAACTTTTATATATAATGATTGTTGCAATAGTAACAAAAGCAAGTAACATATTTGAGCACATTTTGTGGACTAGGGGGCTGTTTTGGGTGATTAGAATGCATTGTCTTCTGTAATTCTCATATGAAGTATGAAGTAGGTAATTATCAAGTTTATTTCACAGATGGAGAAAGTGAGGCACAGATACATGATTCTGATCTGGAAAAGTTGCCTATCAAATGGGGAGATAGTGCAAGGGCATCCATCTTCATATACAAACCTGAGGTAACAGAGGTCATTTCCAAGCCTTTGCAGAGTTGCAACACAGAGCAGGTGTGGCACCCTTATCCCCTCCCAAATACTGTTTTTTTTTTAAGAGAGAGAGAGAGAGAGAGAGAGAGAGAGAGAGAGAGAGATTTTTTAATATTTATTTTTTTAGTTTTTGGCGGACACAACATCTTTGTTTGTATGTGGTGCTGAGGATTGAACCTGGGCCGCACGCATGCCAGGCGAGCACGCTACCGTTTGAGCCACATCCCCAGCCCCCAAATACTGCTTAAGAATTACTTTCTATAAAACGTTCCTTATAACCACAATAACTGATCTGTTTCCATGAGATGTAGCTTACCGTTTATTACCAAAAAACATGAGAGGTAGGAAAGAGCCTTCCTAAAGGGCACATAAAAACAACTCAGCATTTGACATTTGTGAAAAAAAAATATCAATTCAGAAAATGCTACATCAGTATTGTAGCAATGCCTAAAACAAGAGCCTGCTCTTAAAAGGGGGGAATAGACAAGATTAAAAAAAGAAAGAAAGAAACACTTGAATATACCCCTAAAGTCAGAGAAGATGTGCTGCATAAATAATTTAGTACAGGGACAGAAGAGTGGGAAAAGAAGTTTCCATTTTAAACAGAGTGGCCAGGGAGATGTATTTGATAAGATTTGGATAAATCCCTGGTAGAAGTGAGAAGGAAGATGTGAATTCCTGAGATAGCATCTCAGACAAAGCAACAGACAGAGTCATCCTTTTAAAGAATGTTAGATTGTGTTTTCCCTGTGCTTCAAATGCTCTCCTGTCTTCCATTGTAGCAGAAAACACCCAAAATAATCTCTATTAAAGGACCTGGAAATTTGGTCTCTGGTATCTCTCTGTTCCTCCCTTCTCTTCATTTCAAGGACTCAATGCTCCTGTTTACAAACACCTCTGCCCCAAGAGCTTTGTCCTTTTTTGATGTTGTTAGATATGTTTTAGTTATTTAGGTAGAGATCATAATTCATAGGTAGCCATATGGAGATGCCCACATGGAAAGAACTGAGGTTTTCCAACAGCCAGCACCAATCTGACTCTAAGCCTTCTGTAAGTCTTTGAAAACAGATAGATGGACAAATTTGCCACAAGGTGTTCCAATCTAAGCAGCAGCAGTCCCAAATCTTGATAAGTGGCACTCTTCCTCCTTGGCCATGTTTGTTGTACACCTGCTAGCCAGTGAACATGGGAAGAATGAATGAGTGGATTGGTATTATATGGTTACCTAGTGCCATAAATGGAAGTCTGGTAATTTGGAAGCAGTATTTATTTAAAAACATAACTTCAGTATCACAATAACCCTCTAGTACCTGTGAAAACAGAATCAATAGATGATATTTTATGAATGTGCCTTCTGATATTGTTGTTGTTAGTAGAAATTAACTTCAAATAGCACAGTGAATCACGTGTTTACATTTCTGATCAAGAACGTTGTTTAACGAATTAGTAAACCCTTCCAAGATGGCACCCACTGATCCCCACTTACTGGTCTCTCTTCCCTTGTCCAGTTATATCACACAGTAAATCAAAGCTGTGACCAAAGGAATATTATTGTCTAACCCATGGTTAGTGTAGGATGGTGTATTATTTCTGAGCTTAGCAATAGATGGCATTGAGCTTGTACCTCTTGGACATCTTATATCACTTGGACATTTGGGTAGCCCTATGGAGATGCCCACATGGAAAAGAACTGAGGTTTTCCAACAGCCAGCACCAATCTGAAGCCAGGTGAATGAGCCACTTTGGAAGATAATTCTGTCCACTGAAGCCTGCAAAACTTGGCTGACATCTGACTGTAGCCCTGTGAGAGAGACCCAAGCCTGAATTGTTCAACCAAATCATACCTGAATTTGTGACCCACAGAACCTCTGAGAGAAAGTAAGTGTTTGAAGCACTAAGTTTTGGAGGAATTTGCCATGTAGCGGTAGATAATTCAGCATCACTAATGCCTTAGAGTCAAACCCCTCTTTTTTTTTTTTAATAAAATCCAAACTCTTTGCCATGATCACAAGACCCTCATCATCTGAATCCTGCCAACCTCTCCAACCCATGTCTTCATACAATTGATGGAGGAAATAGGGTTCAGTGTCTATGGTATCTTAGATCTGGACTGATAAGGGTAGGATTCTTCCCCAGGGTAACCAACTGTTCTTGTTAGTCTAGGTTGGAGAAGGTTTCTGAGATGTGGGGCTTTTCCTGTTAAAACTGGAAATGCTCTAGGAAAATGAGGATGAGTTGTACACCCTATTCCTAAAGAAAATCGGGAAGAACCTGGGTGCTGAGGATGAATAAAGGAATAAGGGGAGTCTTCGTATTAGGAAAAGTCAGAGCAAAGGGGCAGAGTAGGAGTATGGGAAGTGAAAAGCTTCCCTTGAGTTAAATGCTATTCCTGCAGCACTAACAGGAAGTAAGTGTTCCATGTGACTTCTCCCATACAATCTCTTGCTCTAACCCTTGCTGGGGGCACTGATGAAGCTGCACCAATATTGTGTCTTTTTCTTAACATGCCAGGTTCTCTTTTAACTCAGGAAGGACCTTTGTCCTTGCTGTCCCCTTTGCCAAGAACACCCTTGACCCAAATACTTAAATGTGTCTCTTTTCTTAAGTATCTCTGCCCAAGAGAGGGTCTTTCTGATGCTGTCAAAAAAGAGCCTCACGTGTTCTGCCTCTGTCACTTTTTTGTCCTTACAATGTACCTGTCAGCAAGTCTCATGTGTGTTTGTGTGTGTCTGTGTGTGTGTGCCCTGCTTCATGGGACACATTCCTGTTCTGTTGGTTCATCCCTGTAACTCTCTTCCGAAAGCAGTGCTGTGAAATACGAAATGTGTGGCTAATGTGAGTGTAGAATGAACAGATGTACTCAGGGTCTAATGGGTGATCGACTTGATGTCGGGTCTCATTATTCCCAGATGAAATGCCAGATCCTCAGCCTAGCGAGAGTAGCCCTTCCTAGGTACCTGCAGGGCACCTGATATGTCTTTATAATGCCTAAAATGTTACCAATAACCTGGTTCGATCATTTTTCTTGCTACACTGCAAACTTCACAAGAATAGAGAACCTTGGGTCTCAGACGTGATTGTAGAGGACTCAGCAGAAAGTAATCTCTCAGTTCACCTTAAGCATAAAGCATATCCAAAAGCTTGGCAGTTGGGGGATTGTAAAGGCTGAAAAGAAGAAAATGTGTAAGAAAGATTTCTGAAGTTTCATCATCATAGAATTGCATTGGTAAGGTTCCTAACAATCGGGTCCAACACCCCAGTTAGCTTACCAAGCCCCCCTTGCTGTAGGCAGCCTTTATCAGTGTAATCCCACAGCCACAACATTGGAGCCCCACCCTCAGTTCTGCTGTGATAGTTACCTCTTTCTTCTCTCTGCCTTGGGGAAATAGGCTGTGTTTACCTATTGCCAATGCAAAGCTGAGCAGATGGTAAATGTCCTGTGTTCTGCCAACAAGAGTTAGGAGGAATAACTAGAATTCATTTGCTTGAGACAAACTCTAGCCAGGGATTTAACTAAGAGTTGGCAAAGGTAAGCTGTTAGCTTATGATTGATTTCTCAGTTCCAAGGAAAGGATGAAATCTGTCTAGTGCTCCTTGCTATTATCCCAAATCACGAGAAGATTCTCAATTAGAATTCTCATCACGTTTCCCCATTAATCAATAACCACCTTTTCTCTCCATGACCTATCTTTTGATGCTCTTTCCTATCTGAACCTGTACTTTCCTGCTATAGTTATTTCAAGTGATCTTTCAGGGGCCTTTTTTTTTTTTCTTTTTAAATCAGGAGTCATAGACAGAGTCACATAAGAAACCTTATGGGCCATCATGCTCTGTGATTCCCAAAGGCCAGCTGGATCATGATTTAGTGTCTGTCTGGCTTTTTGAGAAAAACAGATACTAAGGTCTGCTCCTTGGAGATTCTGATTTAAGAATTTGGGGGCCCACTGTCCTCTGTTATTAAAACCTCTTCAGGTCATTAATTCCAGCCCAGGTAGCTCAGAAACCATTGGATTTGCATCTGTTCCCTAATTCATTCTTGGGTCTAGCCCCGAAGCATCCTGACAGTACACAACCAGCCTCTGTTTGAACACCAAACCATTTTAAATAGTGCTCTTGCAAACTTGCCCCAACTCATTTAGTCACTCCTGATTATGGTTCACTTTTTGTTAATATCCATAATATCCACTGGCTTTATGATTTAGACGTAAGTGAGGGTTGGCACATTTCTTCCTTCATGATATTACAACCATATTTTTAGACAATCAGCAAAAAATTCACACATATCACAAATATAAGCAAGTGGACATACAAATAATCATGAAGTGTTTTTTTTTTTTTTTAATGATTTTTCAGAGACCCAAAATGTCCCCTAGAGAAAGACAAGACTGAGTCATGGGAATCTCTGGTTGGAGTCAAGTGAAGCGGATCCTCTGCATTGGTATCTTAAGTGAGACACTGATCGTAGCCCTCGGCAGCACGTTGAAAGGCATCTATTTCCAGGCTGGCTGTATTACCATCTCTCTTCATACAGGGTGTTTCTGGTCTCTCTTACGGTAATTAAACATCTCATTTTGATTAAGGATGCAGGTCACTAAACCCTGTGTGAGCTTTTGATTAGTCTTTCAAGCATGTATCCTTAAGCATGCATTCTCAATTAAAATACTGAAAATGTTAACGAGCTGTTCTCAGGTTATAAATGAAAACTAACTGACACTGGCATGTATAAATCAGTCTACACTGAAGTATTTTTAAGGTAAATTATAGACACTGAAACCAATGGAGACTTGGGGAGATAATACATTAGGTCTTTGTTGACAAAAAATGTTGGAGAACATTTAATAAGAACATGCCAAACATTTGTACTTAAAATACCAAAAGTGGTAAAAATCAGAGCAATTACTTCTGCATAATATTGCCAAAACTTGCTGTTCTTCTAAAGTTAGATAAATCTAGGTTTTTTTCCTATATCTTTTTTAAACTAGCAGTTTCAAGAAGATCTTTGTCTCTCTGACCCTAATTTTATTCACCCAGGAAATAAAAGAGATTACACTAGATCATTTATGTTTCCTCATTTATGAGGTGAGGGACAGTTACCCATTTTTTATAAACTCAAATGCACACACAGACACACAAATCAATTAATTATCATGAAGGTCCAAATCAATTGAATGAATGAGCCTAAAATTAGAGAGTAACTGAATTGGACATATAAAACATAATCTGTTGAATAAAACAATTTTATTAAATTCAAAACAATTATAAATTTATGTTCATTTGGTTAAGGTGATATATTAAAAACTGAGTTAAATAAAATTCTTACGCATACTCATAATCCAATCTATTGAGTTAAGAAACAGAATACATACATATGAAAACAGGATATATATATATACACACACACATACATGTGTACACACATATGTTTCTATGTTTGGTATCTTCCCAACAGAAGAAACCAGTGTGTTTTCTAGTTCCAACTCAAGCTGTTGTCGTCCTGAGATTCTGACTGACACCAATTATAGTTTTCTTCATACATATGAACTAGACAAAGGTGTGAACTTCATATATGGGAATATTATTTAGTGGTAAAGAAAACATTTCTAAATGTCAAATTAACTATTGATTTGAGTCCCAGATCTGTGGTTCACTCCCTGTGATATTGGACAAGCCACTTAACTACTCTGAGTTTTGGTTTCTTTTTCTAACGATTGGGAATGAAAATAATGCCTACTAACTTGTTGTGATAATGAAATAAGTTGCTAAAATGCTTATTACAGTCCTTAACCCACATTAAATAATCAGTTCATGTTGGTGTTGTTTCTTTGTTTTCCTGCCCCCTCCAAGACAGTGTAATACTATATAGATGTGTATATATATATATATATATATATATATATATATATATATATATATATATACATATATAGTTAATATATGTTATATATAATAATACAATATATTATTTTTAGCAGCTTTACTAAGATGATTCCTATACCATACAATTCACCTACTTAAAGTATAAAACCCACTGGTGCTTAATATCTCAACAGATATGTACAACTATTGCTAGAGTCAGTTTTAGAATATTTTGATTACCCAAGAAAGAAACCACACACTGCCAACCTATTTCTTTTTGGTGATGAATATGAAATTGAGATTCATGGTATATCATTGATTAGTTACATCAGGATCTGTTCAATGAGTAGATTCCCAATGAAAGGCCATTTTGTCAATAGCTGTGGTTGATGGATCACTTATGGACTGATTCTCAGATATCCACAAACAAGTGAATATCTTAGACATGGCCCTAAGCTTTTAACTGTATTTTTTTTAATACCTGTAACATGTGGTCACCTGTCTGTTGGTTTAAGAGGTCTTAGGATAAAAACTCCACAGAAATGGCTCTTTAGCACCTGGTTGCATAGGCAAAAAAATCTCCACATGAAAGATTTTTCCCTCTCCTATCAGAGCATGGAAAGTTCTAATCTTTTGAAGAGTTTCTCAACATGGCAAGCCAAACCCCTGTAACCACCAACTCAAACCACAAAGGCAGACTGGGCAGATCCTGTTTAAGGTACGTAGTGAAAACAAACAAAATTTAAGACACAAGGAGAAAAAATTCACATCAATTAAATTCAGCAGTTTTTTTTTTTGTTCTGTTTTTTGTTTTTGTTTTTGGAGAAACATATTGAGATTTAAACCTTGTTTATTGGTATAATATTAGTAATAACACTGGTGTCCAAAAAGATTCTAAATTCTTTACATAATGATATTTCATTTAATCTTCCCAGCACACTGAGATGTGTAACAATTGCTGATAATTTACAACTGAGGAACCTAAAATATAAAGGACTTAAAATATTCAAGCATGTGTAGCTAATAAGTAGCAGAACCCAGATTTGAAACCTAATCTGATTTTAGGGCTTATGTCCTTATACAATATTTATTGCTTCTTTCTTGTTTGTATACATAGTTTCTCGGCAGTTTTTTTTTTTTTTTTTCGAAATGTCACTATTTCTCTCTCATGAAGAGACAATTTCTACAGTGTCTACCTTACTAGAAGAAAAATTAAAACTTGATGACTGTAAATATTTATCTAAATAGAAAAGGTTATCCTTTAATCCTCTCTCCTTAAAGAATATCCTTTTAAGCTGGGTTTAATAAAACCTTCTTTTACTATCTAGGTCAAGGTCAATTGCTGAACAAGTTGTCTTGTCAGAAGCAGAGTTTTTCAGAAATCCCTAAGACTGCAGCACATCATTGCCAAGAGACATTTTCCTAGTGAATGAATTCGGTTCATTAATGCTACCTTGCCCATAGCTTTCATGCCCACTGAGTCAGTCAGAACTGCCTTACTTAAAAAATGACAGAATCACAACTCAAAATTACTTACAAAAATAAAAAGGAAATTTTCTGTCTCATATAAATGAAAAATCCCCAGAATAGCTTTAGGTACAAGTGGATTCAGGGTTAAATGCTATAGTTAGCAATTTTTCTCTCCCCTTCTGTTATTTGTCTTTCTTTTGTGTTGGATTTATTGCCAAATAAAATCTTAATATAGTAAAATCATGTCTCACATGCTACCCCACTGGGAAAGAACACGTACCTTTCTGGGCACTTCTAGAAAAGTCTCAAACAGATGCAAAAATAAGCCTTATCATTGATTTGATTGACTAGTTCAGGGATGGACCTAATTCAATGAAATCAGTGCTCTGATGAACCAGGGCTCTCACTTTGTGCACGGTCATGTTTCATGTCCACTCCTGGAGCTAATGTCTGGAGTCAGTCCTACTCAAACTGCATTGACTGATGAGGAGGAAAAAATGTTTTTCCACAGGAGAACTAAAGAATTATGACCAGCAGAAGGGTACTAGATGTTGTATAGTGTCAGGGATGAAAATTTGCTTCACCTATTTATATTCTGTGCTTGTGGGTCTGTGAATTAAACTGAAAACAGACTAACAAAAGAAAAAGAAGGGTATTGATATGCTTATAGGTGTTAAGAAAAGGAGCAGCTCAGAAAGGGTTGAAGTTAAAGGCTTAGTAAGTAACAGTAAAAAAAAAAAAAAAAAAAAAAAAAAGTGAGGGAGACCTCTCTGGAAAGAACAGATGGGCATGAAGAGGAAAAAGAGATAAATTTGGGTTATTGTTTCATAATAGGTTCTGAGTGGTGTACAAATGTGAGTGATCTCCATCTTCTCCATGGCCATCAAACTTCCCTAAAGGGGGGATTTGGAGTAGATTTACTCTTGATAAAGAGTTCCTTCTTGGAAAAAAAGCCAGCATGAAATGAAAATTCTCGACAGCCTATTTGCCAGAATTTTCTGCTTTTGATCAGATAAGAGAAGCTCCAAGAAGGCTTATTTTTTTGCATCTGTTGTGAAGAGTCTACATCTTAAAATAATTTTCATACCAACTGTGGGGTTTTATGTGGGTCCCCACAACAGGCAAGTGCAAAACATTTTCTTGCTTGACTTGAGTCATTCCTACTTTGGGGTGAGGAATTCTGGTATTTCAAATGGCAGGATTCAGAGTCCTCTTATTAATCTGGGTATTCTCTGAGTGGCCAAGATGTTGAAGGTACTGTAGACCAAGTGAGAAAGAGGTGGAGAGAAATTCCAAAGCTAATGTCTAAGTGTGTAGGTTTATGGGGGAATTGTAATTAATAACTTATTCAGATATTAATACCCTTGCAGTGAAGGATGTAAAAGGTGAGGGCTCCTTTTGATTTTTATGAATTGATGGGTATGAAAAAGTAGGAAGACAAAGTTAGAGTGGACATAAGGTACAGCTCTCTGTTTCATGTAATTCACCCATGTTAAAGAGAGCTGGGACTAGGGGGGCCCATAATTATTTAAATTAAAATTATGGAGCATTTACTATGTATCAGGCAGTCTTCTAAAATTCAAGTTCTAACTCATTTACTTCTCACAGGAATGCTGAGAGGTAGGTAATATTATCATCCACTTTTTCCATGAAAGGAAACTGAGTTTAGACAGGTTAAATGACTTGTCACAAGGCACTGAAGTACTAAGTGGGACTCAGGCAGTCTGTGCTTTTCATCAATATACTAGTGTGTGTGTGCTGGGGGGGTTCGGTAGACAATTGAAAGATAAAATTCAATAAATCTATAAACTAGAAGAGAAGGCAAAGAGTTTAAAATAAGAGAACAGAATGAAAGAATCATAGCTGAGCAAGGTGGTGCATGCCTGTAATCCCAACTACTCAGGAGCCTGGGTCCTGAGAATTGTAAATTCAAGGCCAATCTTATGCAACTCAGCCAGACCCAGACCCTGCCTCACAACTAAAGAAAAAAAAAAACACAATTAAAGGATTGTACAGGTAGCTCAATGAAAAAGCAACCCTGGGTTCAATCCTCAGTACTAAAATAATAGTAATGACTCATTCTTGGATGACCACCATTCCAAAGGGAAAGATTCCTAAACCTGGATGCTCAGTAAGAGGCTTCTAGAGTGAGAGATCTGACCAAGCTGTCTGCATAACCAGAGCTCAAAGTACTTGGGAAGGGGGAGGAAGATCACAAACATAAACAGTAAAACCAGGTGTTAAGATAAAATTAGAATGGAATTTTTAAAAATTTGAGGGGAAATTAATTTCAACCTAGATTTCTATGCAGGACTAAATGATTAATGAAGCCTGAAAGTGCAGATGCAAAGCTGTACCAGGAATTTAACAGGACACCCTTTCTCAGAAAAGGTGGAGGAGTTCTTCTATGCAACAGGTAGCAAGCCAGAAGGAGGACCATGGTTTAAGGGAAGAGGACATACAGCACAGAAGTGAAATAAAGAATCTTTGAGAAAGGAATGCCCTAGGATAAAAGCTGTTCCACATTCCTGGAGAGAAGCAATTTATGTAGAAGCAGGTATATGAACAGGTGTAGGTGGTAAGCCCCCAGAAAATGATGACACAGATAATTACCCATGCAGTTGACTGCACTGAAAGTGTGTTAATACAAAGTCGGGGAGTTTGAAAGATTTGATAATGTTAGGTGCACAGAGAGACAGCAAGAGAAAAAATAAGGCAATTATTAACTCCATGAAATACATAGAAAAATATAAAAGGAAATGTCAGTTTTTAATTCCTTAGCAAGAAAAATATCTGTACTTATTCAGATGAATATAAACTCTTACTTACCAGGATAGTTACATAACTAAGTAGAGGAAGGCCTTGGAGACAGATGGGAGACTAGTGTCAGAGAGGTAGGCGCCAGATCCTCGCTTTCTTCCGCAGAATGACCTTAGATTTTGTCTATTTTTGGGAAATGAAATTGCAGAGTAAATGTATTGTATGGAAATGGAATAACAAAAAGGGAGAGGGAATGGAACTTTCTGGGTAAAAGGGGGGTTGAGAAGATACTACTTTCAAAAGCTTTATAAGCTCTGTAGAGCTATTTTATATATTCCATACTATTAGCATCTATTGTTCTGAAAAAATATTACAGATCAGTAAGTCGTTTTTGCAGATCACAAAAATATACTTCCATAAGGCAAAAGGGATGGGGGGAGTCCAGATATTGTTGAAATAATTTCTCAGAGGGTTTTGGTAACATTTATAGACTATATAAATCTGAATGACCTATATATTTGTAAAGCACTGCTTCTCAAACATCTCGGGTAGGATTGAGACCTGGGATGTTATGTTAGATGATTCAAAGGTTGGCTCCAGAGCTAGGGATATAGTTCAGTGGTAGCACATTGCTTCGCAGGTTTGAGGCCCTGGGTTCCATTTCCGGCACTGCAAGAAAATAAAATAAAATAAAATAAGGCTCCAGGCTTATCTATAGAATTGATATTTTCACAGAGAATTAGTTTGTTTCTTGAAATATAAGAAAAGAGAAAGCAATATTTCTAAGATTGTATACATTACCTGATGTTAAGTTTCTGTGTGTAAAAAATAATAATAATTCTGCTCTATTAGTCAACTTGCTTGACCTTTCATCAGTTATAAAATGAGTATTATAATAAAAAGTAATTGTGAAGGTATTGTGAAGATTAAACAAGTCAATAAAATGAAGTACAATATATAGAAGGATGTCTGGCCCATAGTAAACATTCAACAAATATCAAATGAACTTCACAATATTAAAAGTGGGAAGTAGCTGGGGACATGTATTGGCAGTAACTCAGGAGGTTGAGGCAGGAGTTTCACAAGTTTGAAGCCAGCCTCAGCAACTTAGTAAAACCCTGTATCAAAATAAAATTCATAAAGAGAAAAAATAAAAAAAGCTTGTGGGCATAGCTCAGTGGTAGAGCGCTTGCCTGGATAGTATGAGTGAAGCCCCAGGTAAGATTCCCAGTACTGCTGCTAAAAACAAACGAACAAACAAAAAACGGGGAGGTGGGGTGGGATAGGGAATAGAGAGGCAGATTGATCTCAAAGTTTCTGAGCAGCCTCCTAGGAACTGGCACCCTTAGGGTGGTTTCACCCTTTCATGCAGAGATGTCTGAGCAGGCAGCGTGCCAGCACTTAGAGCCTTCTAGCAGCTCAGAGGCAGATTTAGGAGGTTCCACAGTTTTCTCCTTCCAGTTTCCAAGCTTTCTTCTTTCACAATAGGCTTTGCTCCTTAATCTACCTGGAAGGCCTTATTTTTTTCTGGTTCCCAGGATTTCACTGTGATTGGCAGCAGGTGGTATTAGATCAAAGGGAAGGAGCAGAATCCCCCAGGGAGGTGTGCAAGGGGGGTTGACAGAATAAATGGCTTCTGCAGGTAGTGACTGTGAAGAGAAGGATTGAAGCCACTGGAAACAAGGGGCTGAAAGGTGAAAGCCTCCAGAAAGGAGGCTGGCATGATGTCGGGGTAAGGACCCCTGGGAGGCTTGGGTAAAAATGCAGAAAAGGGAGCTAGATGTGATTCAAAAATCCACTGGAAAAGATATAAACTACTCAAATATAAAATACAAACTACTCAAATAACCATGGTAGGATATTAAAAGTGTTTATCCTCAATGAAGTACTCACTATGTCTCGGGCATTTGACTAATTCTGTCTCAGCTAATAAAAATCCTACAGTATAAGCTCATGGAGTTTGTCACTGATACATAGCAAATGAGAAAAATGAGACCTGCCTACATTAGCATGTTTTAGGGTATATGGTCATTAATAGATAGGCAGGATCCAGCTCTGTTCTTTTGATCCTGAAATTTTCATTTACAAGTTCATGTGCTCTCTGTCATGTAATAGTGATTGATAATAATAATAATAATAATAACAACAACAACAATAACAATAATAATTGTGTCTTGAGTTCTATTATGTGTCAGATGTTACACTAGGAATTCACTTATACAAGTGCATGTGTGTGTATGTCTAACGAATAGTTAACATTTGTTTATGATGAGGAAATATTTGAGTCAGAACAACAGTAGTCCCCAAAGAAGTGACCATAATCTTACTTGTGAAGACAATTAGCTATCATTTTAGTATAGAGTTCTTTTCTGTTTCTCCTCTGGTACACCACCCTGCCCCAACATAACCTCTGTATGGCTCTCACTCTCTTAGGATTCATTCATTTATAAAATATGCATATAGTCATATATTCATGTTATAATATATATATATATTTGCATGTATATAAATATATTCATATACATAACAGGTAATGTTTATTAAATACCTACTATGCACAAGGTACTGTACTAAATTCTTGACATGGAAACACTCTTTCTTTAAAACCATTTCTTAAGGCAGATTTTGTTGTTTGCTGTTAATTAGCAGGAAACCTGAGGTAGTCACTTGTGGAAGACCTTAGCGATTGAGTGGCAAATTGGAATTTGAACTCAACACAATTCTGAAGTTTTAGCTCCTAAGATTTACACAACTCCTCTCTAGATTTGCTGTCCTTTCACTGTCCCTCACACAAACATTCCTGTGTATGGTCATCTGCATAAGGTTCCTTCAAAGGGACCCATGTCCTAATCCCTGGAATCTGGGACTGTGTTAGACATAACGAAGGGAGATTACAATTGTAGATAAAAATTATGTTGTAAACCAGTTGGCTTAAAGGTAAATAGAGCATCATGCATCATCAGGGTAGGCCCAATATAATCACAGAAGTTCCTCTATGGAAGGGCAGAATTGGGGAGAGAGTGCGATATGATTAGTTTGATGTGCTTACTTGCTGTAGCACACAGGTATTTCAATCACATGGTAGTCTAAGTGTTGTTGTGACAGTATTTTGTAAGTGTAGATATCATCTGCAAATCAGTTGAGTTTAAGTAAAGGAGATTGTTCTCCATAGTCTGTACGAGCCTCAAACATCAGTTGAAAAGGCTTGGGAACATAACTGAAATTTCCCTTAGAAGAAAAATTCTACCTGTGGATGGCAGATTGAGCTCCTCTTTGCAGACTGCTGTTCTGTACATTTTTCAAAGCCAGCCCCTACCCTATGCATAAACCAAGTGCTTAGAATACATCTTCATATATTAGTATTTCTATGTAGTATATACCTACATACTCTATATATGTATGTGAATTTGTATGTGTGTATGAATGTGTACGTGGGTATGTATGTGGAAGATGCTCACCTGCTGCTTTGAAAATGGAGGAAGGAGTCAAGGAATGGAGGTGAACTCTAGAGGCTCCAGAGGCTAGAAAATTCAAGGAAGTAAATCCTTCCCTTGGGCCTCTAAACTAAATGCAGCCCTTGACTCTCCTAGTGTGGTTCCTTTTGAACTTTTGACCTCTCTAAGATAATATAGTTATAACTACAAGATAATAATTATAAGATAATAAGCTTGTATTATTTTTAAGAAACTGAGTTGGTGAGTGTTGGTCCAGCAATAGTAATCTAGTAAGCCATGAAGTACGCCGGATCAGCCTCACTGCTACTCCTGCTATCATCTCTGTTCTGCAAATAACGGATGAGAAATTTGGAGGCAGGATGTGACATGGCACAGACCAAAGGATAACTGCCCTAGCAAGGCCTTGAACCTCGCTGTGAGAAGTACGAGCCTGGGGTTGTCTTTCTCCACCAGACCTCACAGTTTTTGAAAAAAAATTCTATGTGTCCTCAAGGACAGTTCTAGCTTTTATGAGTTAATAATAAAAATAATAATAATAGGAAGATAAATTAAGGAAAATAAAACTCTTCGGTTTTCTAGTTGGATCTATTCTTTGTCAGCAAGTAAACGGCAAAACCTGATTCCCCATTGGGGAGACTGGAGTGATGTGTATAGAGTCTGTCACTGTGAGTCACCATGGATGTCTCTCCAAGACTCTCCAGTTTGTGACACCAGCAACAACACAAAGCTTTGAAGAAGTACTGAGATTTGATGAAGACTCAGTACTTTCAATGATACTTCTAACACCGCAGACCCTGATTATGGGAAACATTCCAAATCCCTCGGCTGGTGAGAGTTCTGGTAACTTCTCCTATTCTACCCCCTGGAGAGCTTCTTCTGAAGGTGGTAATTGTTTTTATTTTTTGAAAGACTGATGCATTTTACACTTGTTCATAAAAGTTGCTTTAAATCATAATAGATTCTATTTATAGTTTGCACTGTTATGACTACTGATGTATAACAGTTTCAGAAATTACACTTAGCCAGGCAAAGCCTGGCATGTAATTTTAAGTAG
The DNA here is from genome assembly GCF_045843805.1 of Urocitellus parryii. Lineage (NCBI taxonomy): Eukaryota > Metazoa > Chordata > Mammalia > Rodentia > Sciuridae > Urocitellus > Urocitellus parryii. The sequence goes on along the minus strand of NC_135531.1, from coordinate 140,533,049 downwards.
TAGTTTTAAGTTATGTCTTAAATTGATTCTCCATTTGAATCTGTGTTTTTAAAAATACAAAGTAATTGTCCCTGTACGGTTCTGTCTGAAGTGAGCTGCATATGAATATGTAGAGAGTGAAAACTATTATGGAACCTCATGTTGGTTTTCTTCTTACACATTCTTGTTTTTTTGTAAAACTATTTTTTTAAGTTGTAAGTTGAACACTTATAGTTGCATTTATTTGTGGAGCAAAAAGGGATGCTATGATTTATGAATACTAAGTAAGATAATTAACCTAATTAGCATACCCATCACCTCAAATGCCACTTTTGTGTTGAGAACATTTGAAATTTACTCTTAGCATTATTGAAATGTACAATGCAATATTATTTACTATATTCACCAGTCCATGCAACAAACATATAAAACAAATGAAACAAAACAAAACAAAACAAAAAAACAACACTTATTCCTCCTGGGTGAGGCTTCATATCCATTGATCATCTATTTCTCCAGGTTCTCTAGTCCTCCAGCTCTATAGTCACCACTCTTCTCTCTGCTACTATGAGTTTGTTTCAGATTCTCCATATACATGAGAACATGGGGTGCTTGTTCGTGCCTGGCTTATTTCATTTATGGTGTTTCTCAATTCAGTCCATGTTGACAAAAATGATAGGAGTGCTTACATTTTAATGGCAGAAAAGTGTGCCAGTGTGTACACACACAAATGCATGTGTGCCTGTGCACACGCACACAGACACACACATTCTCTTTCTCTCTGCATTATTTTTTTATCCATTCTTGTGTTGATGGACACTTACCTTAATGCCAGGATGTTGCTATTGTGAATAACACTGTGGCAAACACAAGAGTACAAACAGCTCCCAACACATTCATTTCAAATAGTTTGGGTAAATACACTACCCACAAGTGGGATTGTGGATCTCATGGTAGTTCAACTTTTAGTTTTTCTGAGGCACTTCCATGAAGTCATCCATAACAGGGAGCTAATGTCCATTCCTGTCTCCAGTGTTAAAGGGTTCCATTTTCTCCACATCCTTGCCCACATTTCTTTGGGTCTATCTTTTCAATAATAGCCATTTAGCCTTATTTTTCCATTTGTTTTAATTAGTTATACATGACAGTAGAATGCATTTATGCACTTTGATATACATAGATGGGATATAATTTCTCATTTTTCTGAGTGTACATTTTGTAGGATCATATTGGTCATGCAGTCACACATATACATAAAATAATAATGTCTGTTTCATTCCCCTATCTTTCCCATCCTCACATCCCCTCCCCATCCCCTCACTTCCCTCTACCTAATCTAAGACAACACTATTCTTCTCTAGTGCCCCCCCCTCCTTATTGTGAATTAACATCTGCATATTAGAGAAAACATTCGGCCTTTGGTTTTTCAGAATTGGAATTTTCACTTAGCATGATATTCTCCAAGATGATCCATTTAAAATCTTTACCACATGCACCTCTGATAAAGCCATTTAGCCATTTTAATGATGGAAGATGATGATCTCATTTTGATTTGATTCACATTTCCCTGATGATTAGTGTGCCAAACATATTTTCATGTATCTGCTTCTTAATTCTGTCTTCTTTTGAGAAATATCTATTTGGAACTTTTAGTCATTTTTAAATTGGATCAGTTATGTTCTTTCCAAAGAGTTAGTTGAGTTTCTTACATATTTTGGATATCACCTTTTCAGATGTATGGCCCTTAATATATGTTCTCCCAATTCATAGACTAGCTCTTTATATGTTGTTTCCTTCGTTGAGGAGAAGCTTCTTATATTGATGCAATCTCATTTGTCATTTTAAAAGTTTTGTTGCCTAATTTTAGTATCAAATCTAAAAATGTAAAAAAAAAATTATCCAGATCTATGTCTTAGTTTTAATCTAGTGTTTTCTTTTAGTAGTTTTATAGTTTTGAGTCTGTCTTTTAAGTTTTTAATCTGTTTTGAGTTGATTTCTGCAAATGGCATGAAATAAGAGTCTAGTTTGAGTCACCAACCTGTGTGGGACTCAGGCTCACAGTAGGCCAGGGTCCATCAGAAGACACCCACCAGAGCTCAGGCTCTAGCACAGGATTGCCTCTTCCAACAAGCAGACCACTGAGGGAACTCAGGCCTGGCCCAGATCTGCCCACACCAACATGAGCAGAACCCAGGCCCAGTGTAGGTCTGAGTTTGCCACCACCACTCCCTGCCTCCCTCCTTCCCCCTGCAACCTGAGAGCCCAAGCCAAACCCACTTCCACCTTGGGACATGTAGACATCACCATATCCTTCCCCCATTCAGTATCTCCTATCTTTTGACAACAGACAGGGCCTAGAAGCAGCTGCATCTCAGAGCAGGCATCCCAAAGTAAGTGTGAGGCCCACCCTTTCAACCCCATCTCTATAAGACATTGCATCCGTCTTGGGGCACCTCCACTATTATCTTGAGTTACCTCGGCTATTGCCACCACCAACTTTAGTTGCAGTAGCATACATTAAGCATCACCAGCAGGGTCTGGAAGCCCAGCATCAAGGTAAAGTACAGACAATCTGCAGGGGTACTACAAGAAAATAGGGTAGAAACAGTAATATCTCAGATCCACACTGTAAGAAAGGAAGACACACAGACAACATGAAAAATCAAACAGGAATCTACAATAACAGAACCCATGGACAGCAAAGTTGATGAAATGTCAGAGAAGGAGTTTAGAAGGTTCATAATTAAAATAATCTGTGAATTAAACAATGACCTAAATGAGCAAATACAGACAAAATTGATAACTAAAACAAAGAGATAAGAGAGAAAATACAGGTAGCAAAAGATTACTTCAAGAAAGAGATAGAGACTCTGAAAAAAGAAAAAAACAGTCAGAAATTCTTGAAATGATGAAAACAATAAACCAAATAAAAAACTCAATAGAAAGCATAATCAACAGACTAGATCACTTGGAAGAAAGAACATCAGATAATGAAGACAAAGTATACAATCTGGAAAATAAAGTTGACCATACAGTGAAGATAGTAAGAAACCATGAACAGAACATCCCAGAATTATGGGATAGCATAAAAATGACCAAATCTAAGAGTTATTGGGATCGAGGAAGGCACAGAGTTTCAAACCCAAGGAATGCACAATCTCTTCAATGAGATAATATCAGAAAATTTCCCAAGCATGAAGAATGAATAGGAAAACCAAATACAAGAGGCTAATAGGACACCAAATGTACAAAATTACAACAGATCTACACCAAGGTACATTATAATGACAAAGCCTAGCATACAGAATAAGGATAGAATCTTAAAAGCCGAAAGAAAGAGGAATCAGATCACATATGGGGGACACCAATTCGTATCTCAACAGATTTTTCAACCCAGACCCTCAAACCCAGGAGATCATGGAACAACATATACCAAAGTCTAAAAGAGAATACATGCCAACCAAGAATCTTTAATCCAGCAAAATTAAGTTTTAGATTTGATGATGAAATAAAAATCTTCCATGATAAAGCAAAGTTAAAAGAATTTACAACTAGAAAGCCTGCACTTCAGAATATCCTTGGCAAAATATTTCATGAAGAGGAAATGAAAAACAATGATGAAAATCAGCAGAGGGAGGGATTACACTAAAGGAAAAAATAATTGGAGGAGAAACCAGTCAAGTTAAATAACAAAAATAAACAAAAATTTCTGGGATTGCAAATCATGTCTCAATAATAACCCTGAATGTTTATGACCTAAACTCACCAATAAAAAGAGCTGATTGGATAAAAAAAAATGACTCAACAATATACTGCCTCCAAGAGACTCATCTCATAGGAAAAGACATCCACAGACTAAAGGTGAAAGGTTGGGAAAAATCATAAAACCTACATGGATTGTGGAAGCAAGCAGGGATTTCCATCCTCATATCAAATAAAGTAGACTTCAAGCTAAAGTTAATCCAAAAGGACAAAGAGGGACACTACATACTGCTGAAGGGAACCATACACCAAAAAAGACTTAACAATTATAAATATATATGCCACAAACAGTGAAACATCTACATTCATCAAACAAACTCTTCTCAAGTTCAAGAGTCAAATAGGCCACAACACAATAATTTTGGGTGACCTAAACCTACCTTTTTCTGCAATGGATAGATCTTCTAAACAAAAGCTGAACAAAGAAACTATAAAACTCAATAATACAATCAATAACTTAGACTTAACTGACATATATCAAATATTTCATTCTTCAACAAGTGAATACCCTTTTCTTCTCAGCAGCACATGGATCCTTCTCTAAAATAGACCATATACTATGCCACAAAGCAACTCTTAATAAATATAAAAAAGTAGAGATACAACTCTGCACTCTACCAAACCACAATGGGATGAAACTAGAAATCAATGATAAAATAAGATATAAAAGCTACTCCAGCACCTGGAGACTAAATAATATGCTACTTAATGAACAATGGGTTGCAGAAGACATCAAGAAGGAGATTAAAAAATTTAGAGGTGAATGAGAACACAGATACAACATATCAAAATCTCTGGGACACTGTGAAGGCAGTTCTAAGATGAAAGTTCATTGCATGGAGTTCATTCCTTAAAAGAAGAAAAAGTAAGCAAATAAATGACTTAACACTACATCTCAAAGCTCTAGAAAAAGAAGAACAAATCTATACCAAAAGCAGCAGAAGAAAGCAAATTATTAAAATCACAGCTGAAATCAGTGAAATTGAAACAAAAGAAACAATTGAAAAAAATGAAAAAACAAAAAAATACATAAAATTGACAAACTCTTATCCATGCTAACAAAGAGAAGGAGAGAGAAACCTCAAATTACTAACATACATGATGAAAAAGGAAATGTCACAGAAATACAGAAGACAATTAGACTTTTTTTTTGAAAAATTGTACTCCAATAAAATAGAGAATATGTAAGACACTGACAAATTTCTAGAATCATAGGATTTGCCCAAAATGAATCAGGATGATATACACAATTTAAACAGGTCAATTTCAAGTGACAAAATGGAAGATGCCATCAGAAGTCTACCAACCAAGGAAAGCCCAGGACCGGGTGGATACAATGCTGAGTTCTATGAGATCTTTAAAGAAGAACTAATACCAATACTCTTCAATTTATTTCAGGAAATAGAAAAATGAGGAGCACTTCAAAACTCATTCTATTATTCCAATATCATCCTGATTCCAAAACCAGGCAAAGACACATTAAAAAAGAAAAAAAATATATACACACACACAAAACACACAAAAAGAAAGAAAGAAAGAAAAACTTCAGACCAATATCTCTAATGAACATAGATGCAAAAATTCTCAATAAAATTCTGGCAAATCAAATAAAGATCATGCACCATAATCAAGTGGGATTCATCCCAGGGATGCAAGATTGATTCAACATATGGAAATCAATAAATGTAATTCATCACATCAGTAGACTTAAAGATAAAAACCATATGATCATCTCAACAGATGCAGAAAAAACATTTGACAGAATTCAGCACCCCTTCATGTTCAAAACACTAGGGAAACTTAGGATAACAGGAACATATCTCAACATTGTAAAAGCTATCTATGCTAAGACACAAACCAACATCATTAAAAATGAAGAAAAATTGAAGGAATTCTCTCTAAAAACTGAAACAAGACAGGGATGCCCTCTTTCACTATTTCTATTTACCATAGTTCTTGAAACACTGTCCAAAGCAATTAGACAGATGAAAGAAATTAAAGGGATACACATAGGAAAAGAACAACTCAAATTGACACTATTTGCTAATGATATGATTCCATATCTAGAAGAACCTAAAAGTTCCACCAGAAAACTTCTAGAACTAGTAAGTGAATTCAGCAAAGTAGCAAGATACAAAATCAACACCCATAAATCAAAGGCATTTCTATATATCAGTGACAAATCCCCTGAAAGGAAACTAGTAAAACTACCCCATTTACAATAGCATCAAAAATAAAATACTTGGGAATCAACTTAATGAAAGAGGTGAAAGACCTCTACAATGAAAAATACAGAATGCTAAAGAAAAAAATTAAAGAAGACCTTAGAAGGAGCTGGGCTAAGGAGGCGCGGCGGGCGCCACAGCCACTGCCGTAGCTGCTGCCGGCCCGGCCCCACACCCCCCGCGGACGCCTGCCGCCGCGGCCCCAGATTCCACGCGCCCCCCCGAGGGTGGCAGCATCTGATTTGAGGGGCACTTTCTTTCATCAGGAGGCTTTTGACAAAATGGAAGTCAGGATGGCTAAAGGTGATCCCAAGAAACCAAAGGGCAAGATGTCTGCTTATGCCTTCTTTGTGCAGACTTGCAGAGAAGAACATAAGAAGAAAAATCCAGAAGTCCCTGTCAATTTTGCAGAATTTTCCAAGAAGTGCTCTGAGAGGTGGAAGACAATGTCTGGGAAAGAGAAATCTAAATTTGATGAAATGGCAAAGGCAGATAAAGTACGCTATGATCGAGAAATGAAGGACTATGGACCAGCTAAGGGAGGCAAGAAGAAAAAGGACCCTAATGCCCCCAAAAGACCACCGTCTGGATTCTTCTTGTTCTGTTCAGAATTCCGCCCCAAGATCAAGTCTACAAATCCTGGTATCTCCATTGGAGATGTGGCAAAAAAGCTGGGTGAGATGTGGAATAACTTAAGTGACAGTGAAAAGCAGCCATACATCACGAAGGCTGCAAAGCTGAAGGAGAAATACGAGAAGGATGTTGCTGACTATAAGTCTAAAGGAAAGTTTGATGGCACAAAGGGTCCTGCTAAAGTTGCCCGGAAAAAAGTGGAAGAGGAAGACGAAGAAGAGGAGGAAGAAGAGGAGGAGGAGGAGGAGGAGGATGAATAAAAAACTGTTTATCCGTCTTCTTGTGAATACCTTAGAGTAGGGGAGCGCCATGATTGACACATCTTATTTGAGATGTGTCTGTTACTCTCATTAGGTTTAATTTCAGAATTTGATCACGATCATATTGTAGTCTCTCAAAATGCTCCAGATATTGTCAGTGGTTTACATGAAGTGGCCCTGGGTGTCCAGAGCACCCTAAAACTGTATCAAAGTTGTACATATTTCCAAACATTTTTAAAATGAAAAGGCACTCTTGTGTTCTCCTCACTCTGTGCACTTTGCTGTTGGTGTGACAAGGCATTTGAAGATGTTTCTGGCATTTTTTTTTAAATTTGTAAGGTGGTGTTAACTATATGGTTATTGGCTAGAAATCCTCAGTTATCAACTGTACATATCTATAGTCTGTAAAAAGAACAAAACAACCGAGACAAACTCTTGATGCTCCTTGCTTGGCGTTGAGGCTGTGGGGGGAAGATGCCTTTTGGAGGGGCCGTAGCTCAGGGCGTGCACTGTGAGGCTGGACCTGTTGACACTGCGGTGGGCATCCATTTAGCTTCAGGTTGTCTTGTTTTTGTATATAGTGATATAGCATTCTGCTGCCTTTCTTAGTTGTGGAAAAAGGGGGGTCAGCTGGCATGAAAAGTGTTTGAATTTTTTTTTTAGTTAAGTATGGTAGATTTTAAACTTTGTTTTCAAACAAACTGTAGAACTCTTCATTGTCAGCAAAGCAAAGAGCTACTGCATCAATGAAAGTTCAAGAACCTTCTGTACTTAAATGCAATTTGCAACGTTATGTTATTTTTTGTATGTTTAGAATGCTGAAATGTTTTTGAAGTTAAATAAACAGTATTACATTTTTAAAACTGTTCCTCCCTATAAATCTGGTAACTTCTATTTTACTCACATGGTCAGCTTAGGACTGAGATGAAGGAGGGGGCTACTTGAAGTTACTGCATGATTTGTTGTATCTGAATGGCATTAAGATGAAGTGTAGACCAGTGAATGTAGTGACATAGGCAAGGGCCAGCAGCCTTCAGTACTGTTCAGGAAGGCAGGCAGGCGGGATGGGGGCCAGCTAACTCCAGATTTTACTTTTTACCTTCGGCTCTACATCTCCTTTTGGTGTCAAATGCATTGCTAAACAGTAAGAATGTCTTCCAGAGTGTATAGGGTGTAAAACTTCATACCTTATTTATTCTCACTCCTCTCTGACTCCTGCACATGTAATGGGATGCATAGTTATTTCTTGTGCTCAACATTTGAGGAGGCCTTAAATTGCTGCTTGTCTCCTAGACCCCAGTGAGGGGGGATGGGGTGGGGTAGGGGACATTATCCATATTTTGGCCCTGTTTTCCTCATTCAAAAAATCAGACATTCCAAGAAAGTTATTAAAGTTCCATCTTGGGTCACTTCAGCAGGCCGATAGGATCAACATTTCTAAGCAGTAAATGTATCATGAAATAGAGAGTGGCCTACCTGTGATTTGAGCTTATTCACCAGAAATGTAGATTGTTGTTCAATGTTCTTAAACTAAAGAAGCTTGGTTTGTGTTTCAGTGGTTGTATTAGTAAATGGTGTTAACATTTTGCCCAGGTTAGGATGGGGGTGGTTGCTACAGTGGCAAATGGTGATACTAAATATCAGTGGATGGCTCATCTGTACTTCACTGAAGTAACAATGATAATACTGTTGTGGGTGAGTGTCAGCATTGCCTAGCATTAACACTTGGATATAGAAATTTTTTTCTTCTTTTTTTTTTTGTGTGTGTATGGTATTTTACAAGAAAGCAGCTTTTTCTTAAAAGTTCACTCTTCGCAACCTTGCTTGTCTAAGGAGCTGTCTTTACTGTGTCAGGTCCTAGATGAGTGCAAGTCATGGTCACAGCCTGATCTTCATTCATAACCATTCCCTCTCCATCAGAACTGTTTGTCCTAAATATGTTTTTTTTTAATTCTTCCACTAATTTAAAAACCCTTGGTCATTAGTTTTGCCCAGAGGCACTTGTTCCAGGATTGTTCATCCTGCTTTTGCCATGCCCTTGTCACTTGGCATTCTAAACTGAAACGGCTACTACTGCACAATGCACAATGTACAGGCCAACCTCATCAGATATGGAAGAGATGCTCAACCAGTAATCCCAAGGAAGTAGTTTTCCAACTATAGGTGGGGGTGGATTTTATGCTCCCTCAGTAGCCAAATAGAAGTGGGGGGTAGGTATTTAGCTAAATGATGTTTGATTAAGCAGACTTGGTTATAGAGACTCCAGTTGCTTGTTACAAGACCACTACTCTTAAGGTTTACACACTGCCACTAGATGCCCCAGTGGAATGTTGTTCTCTAGCTTCTCTGAGATGCTTTTAAGTGGCATGATGTTACCACAAAAGGTTAGGCTTAGCTTGATTTCTGGACCAATCCTCTTGCAATGCCAACCTGTTATTAAGTCAAAAGGACAGTATTTTTTTCTCTTAAACACTCTCTTCCAACCCCCTTACCCTGTTCTTGAGTAATGTTTTATCTTTTGGAAAGAACAAGGCTGTAATGTAGCAACTATTGTCTGTGTCTCCCTTGTGTCTGTTTTTGTCACAAATGTACTTGGGGACGTTGGATGCATTCATTTTCTGTAATAAAGTTTCTTAATCAGTCTTCTCAAAAAGTAAAAAAAAAAAAAAGAAGACCTTAGAAGATGGAAAGATCTACCTTGTTCTTGGATAGGCAATATTACTATTGTCAAAATGACCATGCTACCAAAAGCACTATACAGATTTAATGCAATTCCAATCAAAATCCCAATGACATTCTTCATAGAAATAGAAAAAGCAGTCATTGAGTTCATCTGGAAAATTAAGAGACCTAGAATAGCTAAAGTAATCCTTAGCAAAAAGAGTGAAGCAGGTGGCATCACTATACCAGACCTTAAACTATACTATAGATCATTAGTAACAAAAACAGCATGCTATTGGCACCAACATAGACATGTAGACCAATGGTACAGAATAGAGGACACAGAAACTATCCCACATAAGTACAGTTATCTTATACTTGACAAAGGCACCAAAAACATACATTGGAGAAAATATAGCTTCTTCAACAAATGGTGCTGTGAAATTTGGAAATCCATATGCAATAAAATGAAATTAAACCCCTGTCTCTCATCAAGTACAAAACTCAAAGTGAATCAGGAATCTAGAATTAAACCAGAGACACTGCATCTATTAGAAAAAGTAGGCCCAAACCTCCATCATGTGGGATTAGGTCCCAACTTCCTTAATAAGATTCCTATAGCACAAGAATTAATATCAAGAATCAATAAATGGGATGTATTAAAACTAAAAAGCTTCTTCTCATCAAAAGAAACAATCAGTGAGGTGAAAAGATAGCCTACTAATTGGGAGCAAATTCTTGCCACACGCATGTCAGATAGAGCACTAAACTCTAGAATATATAAAGAACTCAAAAATCTTAAAAACCAAAAAACAAAATAACCCAATCAGTAAATGGGCCAAGGAACTGAACAGATACTTCTCAGAAAATGATATACAGTTAATCAACAAATATATGAAAAAATATTCATCATTACTATCAATTAGAGAAATGCCAATCAAAACTATTCTAAAATTTTATCTCACTCCAGTCAGAATGGCAGCTATTAAGAATACAAACAATAATAAGTATTGGCAAGATATGGGGGAAAAGGCACACATTGTTGGTGAGACTGCAAATTGGTACAGCCAATATGGAAAGCAGTATGGCAATTCCATGGAAAACTGAGAATGGAACCACCATTTGACCCAGCTATCCCACTCCTTGGTCTATACCCAAAGGAATTAAAAACAGCATACTACATACTACAGGGACACAGCCACATCAATGTTTATAGCAGCACAATTCACAATAGCTAAACTGTGGAACCAACCTAGACGCCCTTCAGTAGATGAATGGATAAAGAAAATGTGGTATATATACACAATGGAATATTATTCAGCATTAAAAGAGAATAAAATCATGGCATTTGCAGGTAAATGGATGAGTTGGAGAATATAATGCTAAGTGAAATCAGCCAATCCCCAAAAACCAAATGCCAAAGATTTTTCTGATTTAAGGATGCTGATCCATAATATTCTGGGGGTGGGTGGGTGTGTGGGAGGATTAAATGAACTCTAGATAGGGCAAAGGGGAAAAGAGAAGGGATTGTAAGGGATGGGTCAAGGGGTAGGAAAGACAGTTGAATGGTCAATATTACCCTAAGTACAAGTCACGAAGGATGTGACTCTACTATGTGTTCAACCAGAGATACGAAAAATTGTGCTCTATATGTGTAATATGAATTGTCATGCATTCTGTTGTCATATATAACAAATTAAAAATAAATAAATAAAATATGAAAAAATAGTCTAGTTTGAATTTTCTGCCTATGAGTATCCAGTTTTCCCCATGTCATTCATTGAATGACAATATTTAAAACTTTATCCCCTGTCATCCATTAAAGAGACTATTCTTTCCACAATTTTTAAAAATTTCAAATTTGCTAAATTTCAAACATATAAAACTGTAACATATATATTACATAAAGTTCCATGTATACACCACCAAACCTCAGAAGAATTTATAGCCAGTCTGATCTCATTATTAAAATCTCTTTACTTCTCCACCATTAGATTATTTTGGAGCAGATGTGTAGCATTTCCAAAAAGTTGTTCAGATGTCAATTTGAGGCATAGATTTAACCTTTGAAGTGAAGGATGATGTATTTTCTAAGCATCAAATAGATTAGTTTATGTCAAAACAAAATTTTCATGATTTTTTATGTTTTAATTTCTCAGAATATTTTTTCAAAGTATTTCTAAACATACTATCTTATTAATTAACTAGTCCTTGTTATATGTCAAAGAGTATTGAATTTTGATGAAATCATAAAGACTACAAAAAATTTCTGGTGTTCAATAAATCACTATCTAGCAGGATGGATCCAAAGTATATGTGATGAGAAGAATCATAGGGAAAGAGTCATATGGGTTTATAAAGAAGGACCATCATGTCCAGTTTTAGGAGGCCAAGAAAAGTGTTATAGAGGAGAGACGTCTCAGTAGAGACTAGAAGGAGAAATGGAAGTGGGAGACATGGAGGACAGGGGAGGAATGTAGGTGGTGATTTGCCAAGAGGGAATAGCTACAAGGAGACCCATGGGAAAGGGGGTGTCAGATGCCCCATGGCTTCAGAGTAGTATATGAAGGGAAAAGTTGTAAAGGGTAAGGCCAGGGAGGTGATCAAAGAGTGTAGGTGTTATCTAAAGCTTAGAGAGAATATTTGTTCAGGAAAAATGATAAGATGTGTTAAGGTGTTGACCCTGTGAGAAAAATTGTTCTAAGAGACTTACTTCCAAAGCTAAACGTATCAAACTGAGCTGAGGGTTTGTTTAGCCGAGTGGTATGGACTGCTATCCTGGCATGCACAAAGTCCTTTGTTGGATCTCACAAAGTCCATAGTAAAACCAACCAACAAAAATAATACAATTAATCACACTCATGCCACTCCTGGTCAAAGATATTGCACCCTCCTCTCTTCTTGATTTATTTCATTTTTTTATTTAAAATTTTAATCAATAAAGACTGCTAGCAATTCTCTCGGTGACCATCATCTTGTCTTTGCTCATTAACCCCTAGTCTAATGGGACATAATGGAACCTGAAGCAGAAAGACTCTTGAGTACAATTTCCGTAATAGTAATCATGGTAGAACTCTGCATACCATGAATAACCTGCTGGTTATTTCTGCAGAGTTCTTTCCCTCTGTACCATCATGCCTGCTTTCAGATTCCTGGTAGAACACTGAATGAATAAGGCTCCAGGATGTGGCTGTGATGCAGGACTAGACCAAGGGGTGACCTGGGAGAGGAATGGACTCATAACCATAGGGCAATTATTCCAATCTCTGAATCTGAGGGTTGCATAGATCTTGGGATGGAGTATTGCACTAGGTTTAAGGAAATACCAAGAAGGAAGGTGTTGACTGCTTTTCCTATTCTATTGTAGAGCAGGGGTTTGTTAGCTGTTGCCCAAAGGTCAAGTTGGGCAATGCCTATCTTTGTAAACAATGTTATATTGGAACACAGCCATGCTCACTCATTGACACATTGTTCATGGTAGCTTTAGGCTACCCAGCATGAGTGAACAGTTGCAACATAGAAAACATGGCTCATAAGGCTTCATTCTCTGTCCCTTTACATAAAAAGTCTGCTAGCTCTTACAACAGTGGGTGAATCATTGGAAATGGATCTTGGAATCGATCTTGCTCTGTAAAGTCTGTTCATGAGGATGGGATCTGCATGGACTCACATAGGCGTTTCTGAATCCTTACTTACTGTGGGCTTAAGTGACTCTTTGGCTCTATAAGGCTTTGCTTCATATGATCATGTTTGAGGGGGTTGCTCTTTCAATCTCCAACAAAGTTTTCATCCATAATATCCATTCTATGTTTGGCGATGGTGCAAGGGTATTTTTTACCCTCTGGGAACGGGTGAATTTCCACTCCTGTGTGTCATTTGCTTTATGGCATTCTAGCAATGAGCAATGCTTTTGTTTCCAGCTGTGAAGCATCTGGTGTGGATTCTTCCACTCCTCTCTGCTGCAGTATTCCTGATGTTCCTGCTGTGTCTTCTCAACCGGATGGGCATCTCTCTTCCCCTCTACAGTGCCCTTGCAGGCTGGCTTTGCCAGGCCCCCAACATCTTGATCCATCTTCCTGCTGACTCAGTAGGATAGCCCTCTGGGTGCCTTCCTACCCTTGGGGAAGCAGCAGAGGGGGTTTTGATTGAGATGTCTCACAGAGCCTTACATGAATCGGATTTTTCTAGTTCCTTTATGGATCTATTATCAGCATCAGAAACTAGGTTCCGGGATGAATGAAATGGTTCTTGGATCACTGAAAGTTCTTCCTTTGCCCAAAAGGACTTCTCTACCCTGAACCTGCTTTGTTGCTTGCATTATCCCATGGTAGATGAAGAAATGGAAAGCTTTTATTAAAACGGTGATGCTTCCCTATACAGAGCAACTCATCCAAATGGGAGCTGACACTGAAGCTAAATACATATGGAGTAACCATAAAAGAAATCAGGATCTCCAAGTAAATGGGACAAGTCAGTTAACGTGAAGGAAAAAGGGCAGAAAAGTATAATAACCTAGAAATAAAGAAGTCTTCAAGTTGGAATAGGCCAATTTGTGTTCAGATGAGACCCCTGAGGAACAGAAAAGGGGCTATAACTTTCCCGAGGTGCTACAGAAAGTGATTAACAGAATTTGGATTAGAATCCAGATCTGCTGACATCTTGCTCTTTCCACTTTCAGCCTTTCCCAAAGTTTTCTCTGGAGATGTCTGCAAATGTTAATAGAGCATTATAGGGGAAGAAAGTATGGCATCAAAGTATGACATCTACAAGAAGTCATATCAGGGCAAAGTACTCATCTACAAGTCTTGGGATATGAAACCTGGCCATTTAGCCAATAAATACTTATTGAGAACCTACAATACACTCTGTGCTAATGGCTGGGAGAATAATATGAGCAAAAGAAATGCACTCCTTGTTCTCCATCTGGCTGCCTACTGCCTCACCAGAAGGTGATGCACATGTATTTTGAACCTAATGCTCTACAGAAAGGCAATTCTATTCTCTCACAGCATAATGTTAAATGGCCCTTGTTTTAGACAGCCTTCCATCACTGTGACACAGTATCTGAGAAAATAAGCTTAAAAGAGGAAAGGTTTGTTTTGAGGAAAGGTTTGTCAGTGCAGAGTCAACTGGCTCCATTTCTCTTAGGCCAGTGGTGAGGCAGAACCTCATGGTGGGGTGCAGGAAGTGGAGCAGAGCTGCTCAGCTCATGGTAGCCAGAGAGCATTAAGCTATGAGTCCATAAATGGATCAATCCATTAATGAGGTCAACTCCTCATGATCTAATACCTCCCCACCTCTCAGCACTACTACATTTGGACAAAACCTTCAACACATGGGATTTTGAAGTATATTTTAAGATATAGCCATAATAGTCCTACTGGTGAAGTAGTTGAGACATAACTTCTCGGATGAAAGGGTTCCCAAGCTGGTAATTGAAGGATGAGTACACACAAACTGGGTGAAGAACGTCCCAGGCAGAGTAGATGGCATGTGCATGCAGTGGGATAGCTTGTGCATTGGAGTAGAATATTCTGGTTAGGGTTCCAGCATTCAGGATGTAGGGGGAGTGAGCTGGGACCCCAGTTCACATTACCTCTGTACACGAGAGGCTTGTGTTTCCCTAGTAAGTCTTACCAAAAAAAGTTTGGGAAATACTGCATTAAGAGAGGGAAAAGGTGAAATTTACTGGGTTAATGTTGGGTTGAGAAAAGAGACTAGAAGTTTGGGCTTTAAGACTTGGATCTTACTCTGAAAAGGTATCACTCTGCAACTCCTTACGTGACCTTCCGTGAGTCCCAGCCTCTTTATGGACTTCAGTTTCATCTAGAGGGATTGGGCTGAATAATCCACTGACTTTCTGTTCCTATCAGTTCTGATCGCACACTCCTGTGATTTATTTCTTATTTTAAACTCAAACATGGTCTTTGTCTCACAGAAGTTGCACCTTTGGGTATCCTTCTAGTCTAGGTTGGTCCTTAAAGACTGCTGACTCTCTTGCCACCTTAGTCCACAGTACTTTGTATATGAAATTTCCACATGGGGTTGAGTCATCCAGCCTGCCAATTATGAGTTGCAATTCACACAACTTTTTTAGGGGGTTCTCCATCCACTTTTGGCCTGGACATAGAGCATAAGTTCCCATGGATTTTCACTCCAAATATAGAATTTCCCTATTCATAGATTTGATTTGCTATTGGAGAAAGAAAAGTGGCAAAACCCAGATCCATCTGCTGGGTACAGAGCCTGGAGCTAACCCTCCTTCTATGAAAACAACCTCTTTTTCTAAGAGGCATTTCTCCTCTGATGCCCAAGAATATATAATGACTATTCAGGCCAATTTTGCATCTCCCATCTACCATGTCCAACTGTAAGACCTGCACATTTTACACTTCATACACAGGTAATGAGGAATATGATCTTAGAGATATGATACTGGTGATTTTGTCAAAGCTTGTGGGGTATCTAGCTGGCTTCTGGGCACCACATGTGGATATTCTACTCTCCAAGAACTCTATTGTTTAATGAACAAAAGGAGTGGTTACAGTTGGACTTGCCTATGCAGATGAAGAACGCTCTATACAATCTTCCAGATGAAGAAGGAGATGCGGGTCCCAGAGGAGGAAGAGCCCTGAGCTCTGTTAGATTGACTTTAAGCTCCGATTCTATTATTTAGTTCCTGTGACTTGAGCCAGTTAAACTTCTCAACACACTTTCTCATCTTTAAATGCAGATTTTACTAAAGTTATAATACAAATTAAATGAGACAATGCATGAAAGTACTTTAGCACAGTGTCAAGACATATAATAAATATTCAAATAATGATTTTAAAATTAGTTTATATTTAGAGCTTGGTGTGATGGCACACGCCTGTAATCCCAGTAACTTGGGAGGGTGAGGCAGGAGGATTGCAAGTTCAAGGCTAGCCTCAGCAAGTTAGGAAGACCTTGTCTCAAAATAAAAAATAATAATAAAAAAATAGCTGGAGTTGTGACTCAGTGGTTAAGTATCTCCAGCTTCAATTCCCAGAGATAGATAGATATAGATATATAATTTTACATTCAGTATTTCATACTCTTAGTGAATTGTGTTTATTTCTGCTTGTTATTTTTGAAAAAGCTACCTTCCTTTCCAATTGTAAAAGTTCCAGCTGTGTCCTTTTAATGCATGGTTTGTTATTCAATTCCCTCTATCAGGGGACAATGGCAATGTTAAGTTACCACCATGGTCTGAGGTAGACCAGGTGTTCCTTGTGAGTTCTCCAGCTGTGTCAGTGCTGATCAGGGGCTTGTGAAGGACAACAGTGGTCCCTGAGATTGTCTTGATAGAACGTACATTCAAAGCAGATGTCCAGTTGCTGGGCTATGTACAAAGGGTCTAGGAAGTCTCTCTTAGAAGATACTGGAAGCCCTCAGGCAGCAATTGCTTGTCACAGACTTTTCACGGCTGTTCCAGCCACAGTTTTAGTGAGTTTTGTACTAATTACACTCTAGCCTGATGATACGTACCATTGTTCCTGCCCTCAGACTGCCCATCAGACTGCCTCGGCTCCACTACTTTAAACCCTAGGGTCCCACTGGCAGCCTTGACTCTGTGTACCCTTCAGGCACAGCTGCTCATGGTGATTAGCCAGGTACCAGCTATTCCCTGGTGGACACTTGTGTGCCTAATTCCTTCCTATCTCATCAGTCACAACATTAATTCTTGTCTGTCTCCCTCCTCCCTCTTCCTGTGGTCCATGCAGCCCAGCATTAGGAATTAGCTGTAGAGGATCAGTGCTTCTTCCTTTGTTTTTATTAAAAGAGAAGTAAATAAGTCATTCTGACTTGGTTCCAGTTGGTCCTTAGAGGAGTTCCTACTTGTATAGAGGCTTTAACCCTCCCACCACCAATAGCTTTGTGTGGAAGGCTCTTACCATTATTTAGTGTTTTACTGAATACTTTATTTATTTATTTTTTAATTGGTTGTTCAAAATATTACAGAGCTCTTGACATATCATATTTCATACATTAGATTCAAGTGGGTTATTAACTCCCATTTTTACCCCAAATACAGATTGCAGAATCACGTTGGTTACACATCCACATTTTTACATAATGCCATATTAGTAACTGTTGTATTCTGCTACCTTTCCTATCCTCTACTATCCCCCCTCCCCTCCCCTCCCATCCTCTCTCTCTACCCCATCTACTGTAATTCATTTCTCTTCTTGTTTTTTTTCCCATTCCCCTCACAACCTCTTATATGTAATTTTGTATAACAATGAGGGTCTCCTTCCATTTCCATGCAATTTCCCTTTTCTCTCCATTTCCCTCCCACCTCATGTCTCTGTTTAATGTTAATCTTTTCCTCTAGCTCTTCCTCCCTGTTCTGTTCTTAGTTGCTCACATTATATCAAAGAAGACATTTGGCATTTGTTTTTGAGGGATTGGCTAGCTTCACTTAGCATAATCTGCTCTAGTGCCATCCATTCCCCTGCAAATTCCATGATTTTGTCATTTTTTAGTGCTGCGTAGTACTCCATTGTGTATAAATGCCACATTTTTTTTTATCCATTCA
Source organism: Urocitellus parryii (assembly GCF_045843805.1). Taxonomy (NCBI): domain Eukaryota; kingdom Metazoa; phylum Chordata; class Mammalia; order Rodentia; family Sciuridae; genus Urocitellus; species Urocitellus parryii. Next base: position 140,514,969 of record NC_135531.1, on the reverse strand, counting down.
TATATTGAAGGACATCTGGGTTGGTTCCACAGTCTAGATATTGTGAATTGTGCTGCTATGAACATCGATGTGGCAGTATCCCTGTAGTACGATCTTTTAAGGTCTTCAGGGAATAGTCCGAGAAGGGCAATAGCTGGGTCAAATGGTGGTTCCATTTCCAGCTTTCCCAGGAATCTCCATACTGCTTTCCAAATTGGCCTTACCAATTTGTAGTCCCACCAGCAATGTACAAGAATACCCTTTTCTCCACATCCTCGCCAGCACTTGTTGTTGTTTGACTTCATAATGGCTGCCAATCTCACTGGAGTGAGATGGTATCTTAGGGTGGTTTTGATTTGCATTTCTCTGACTGCTAGAGATGGTGAGCATTTTTCTGCATACTTTCTATTGTTTGTTTGTTTCCTCCCTTCTTTCTCCTTTCTTCTCCTCTTTCTTTTTCTCTCCCTTTTTTCTCCTGTGCTTTCTTACTTCTTCCTTTCTTTCACACCTCCTTCCTCCAATCATCCATCCAACAATCTTTGTTGTTGTTGTTGTTGTTGTTTTAATCCTTATTCTCTAAGTTGATTGCTAGATACCAGAGTGATATATAAACATGTGGTCCTATCAGCATGGCACAGCCTGGGAAGACAGACAAACCAAATCATAGAAGTTGATAACATGACACAGCGGGAGAAATTGAAAATGCTAGGTGGCACAGAGGAGGCACATGACAGAGGACCCCCAGGACTGGTGGTTGATGGAATGTGAAGGTGGAGTGGGGATGGTCAGGTAGGGACGGGGAGAATGAAGAATCCACAATAAACTCCAGGTTTCTGTCTTAAACTACTGTGTGGGAGATGGTGTATTTTAATGAGATAGACTCTGGAGAAGGAACAAGTTTAAGGAGAGTGCAATAAAGATTCAGCATGGGGTACATTATGATTGAAGTGCCTGCCCTGTAGATACACGCCATGGGAAATTGAATATTGGGGATAGTATTCAGGAGGCAAAACTAAAAACATAGATCTTGGAGTCATGAGACGATATTTCAAGTCATGGAAATGGGTTGTCTTATACACAGAGTGTGGCAGCGAGAGAAGGGCTAAGGATGAGACTCTAAATGTTATTATCATCTGAGATCCTGAAAGGAAGAATTAGAACAATCCAGAAAAGAGGAAAATTAAACAACTGCTGGTACAGAGGCTATGAAATAAATCACTTTTAGAAGAAAGAGCCCAACAGAGAAATGCCAACAATTCATGGATCTAATGAAAAGGGTTTATTGACCTTTCAACAGCAGCTCTTGCATTTGGGATAGAGCTGGTCATAAGACCAACCCAAAGTCTTCTTTGTCTTTCATGAAGTGGTCAAGAGCATATGTGAGTACCACAGACTGCTTGGGCTGTATTTGTATTGTAAGATGCAGACAGAGCTAAATTGCATTGATGCTCAGGGTCCCTAGGGACCAATATTCTATTTTCCTTGTTGGCATGGTGACGCTCTGACAAGCAATTCTACATTCCAGTTTCAAGCCATTGGTGGGTTTGGGAAATATGAGAAGATTATAATATAGTGAGAGATAAATTAACAATAAGAGTTCTGAAAGATGTATAAACTATAGTGGTAGAAGAAACATGGAATATTCATTTATTTATTAACTCATCCACTTACCCATGAATTCTACAGATATTTGGATGTCTATTTATTGTACTAGGTCTTTCCTTATATACTAAAATAGATAAGAATCATGCCCTAACAGTTTATATTTTAGCAGAGGAAAAGAGACAAAGGAAGTGATATGTACTTCATGGAGAAATAGAGTAGGGAGTAGAGAATGTTGTTAAGGATTGTTATTTTCTATGGGGTGGCCAGCAAAGAAGTCTTACTGTCAAGAACATAATTGAGGAGAGGGAATATTACGTGGTCTAGAGAAAAAAAAATATTCCAAATATAAAGAATAGCAGTACAAATACCGTAAGGCAGGAGTCTGTGTGGTCCACTTCAGGAGTAGCAGGAGGGCAATCTGGGTAAGACAAAGTCTTAAGAACTCTAGGGATGACATTTCTATCAACTTAGGTAGAAGAGTTGTGAAAATAGCAGTTTTGTCAAGCAGAGGGTAGTAGTAATTTGATTTTGGGGACATTAAATTCATGATGCTTGTTAAACATATGACACAGGGAAGTCAGAGATGCAGTTGTGGAGTTCAGGTGATAGATCCAGCTGAAGATAGAGATGTGAATGTTATCAGTATGTGTTTGTACCCAATACTAAAAAAAACCAAATGACTGGAAGAGATCTCTCCCGGGGATGATTATCAATAGACAGAAAGTGAAGGGAAAGATCCCACAAAGAAATGGAGACAGTTCAGTCAGGAGTATTAAAAAAAAAAAACAAGAGTGGTGACCTAGAAGCCTAGTGGAGAAAGAGTTCAGAAAGGAGGAAGAGATCGGCTATGTCAGCATTTCTGGTAATTCACAAATGGACACATGGGTAAGAGGAGAATTGGCAAAGAGCGGTGGAGGATGGTCTGGAAGTGCTCAAGGCCAGGAGAGCCTCAGTCAGGAGGCTACACAGCTGCGATAGAAAGGTAGTCTGAGACCATGTGCAGCATGAAGATGGGTGGAAGAGGCCTGAATGAGCAGCAGAGGAGGTGGAATTGGCTGATGAACTGGAATCTGAAGAGTGATTTAAGGAAGAGCCAGGAAGTGTGGAATGGCGATCGAGATCCAGACCTGAGTTCCCTGGAAGAATTATGGTTCCATTTATTAGCACAGGGATGCTGAAGGAGAAGCTGCCTTAGAAAGCAGAAGATGTTAGTTTTTAGGACAATTTGATTTTGAAATTTGTATGGGACTCCCAGGTGCATGTGCCCTACAGAGATTTCATCTGAGGTTGAATGGAGTTCAACAGGTAGCTCTGAGGTACTTCATCTGGATATAGGCATAGAGTATAGGTTTTGGGGAAGGTAATAGAGGGACAAGTGATTTGAAGTTCCTGTAAGATAAGGACAATGTGGAGGAGCTGGGAGACAGCCACCCTGAATTCTAAGATGGATGCATCTGTGTGAGTTCTCGCAGTGGTATGCTGAGAAATTTTCTCCTAAGATGTGGAGTACAAAAATCCCCAGGTCCCTTGAGAATTCAGGATACTACTAAATGCAGACAGTATTTTTATACTTGTATCATTGCATCTACTCATTAATTGTGCTGCTACTACTGCTACTCTTTCAATTTTTAATTTTATTACTGAAAACAAAACTGAGTATATCCTCAATGAGAATAGCCAGATCTTCTAAGTTTAGCCAGATCTTCAACTTCTTGCCATTAAAGGATATCCTGTTCCCACCTCTTGGACTTCCAAACATTCATCAATCTCTCATTCAATTCAAGGGAGACTGAATATCATTTTGGTGTATTCACACAAAATAAGTTCATGTCCATTAACTCAACTGACATTTTCTTAGAGGAAAAGAAGACAGATTATAAGATTGCTTTAATAAGAACCCACCAGGCTGGGGCTGGGGTAGTGGCTCTGTGGCAGACTGCTTATCTAGCATGTGTGAGGCACTGGGTTTGATTCTCAGCACCACATATCCATAACTTAAATAAAGGTCCACTGACAACTAAAAAAATATTTAAAGCAAAAACAAAAACAAACAAACAAACAAAAAACCCTCACCAGGCTGAATTTTCATTTGCTGGTATGACTCTTTGCCACATGTAGCCCTTTTAAAACCTCTTTGATAAATATTTTGTTTTCATTTTCTTAATCTGACCAATAACTTCGCCTCCTGGGTATGCACTTTCCTACAGCAGCCACAAGGGCAGAGGTAGGCAATGGTGCAGGGGCTTTGTCTTCCAAGCTCCTGGTCCTATGCTTCCCCGTCCATTGCATCATCCCATCTCAGAGAGCCCAGGCTGAGCCTGCTTGGCAGCCAGCCGTCCAGAGGACTGAGTGTGACTGTCCAGACGGAGAACTGCAGGCTGGGTCAATTCCTATCCTCGCTCATTGATTCACTGATTTCTACAGTGGACAAATGTAATTGAACCCCAATAATCAGCAATGATGATCATCAGTAGCATCACTCAACTACACATGAATCATATAATACGACTCATGATTATTTCAGAAAAAAAAAAAAAAACAATGAGAATTGAGAAAACTAAATTTTCTCATGTTCATCCAACAGTTAGTGGAGTTGAATCACAAATCCAGGTCCTTAGGTCTCTTTTTCCTTCCTATCTACATGTTCATCTACCTGCCTTTCTTCTTCCATTTGTTTTTTCATTGATTTCTTTTTTATTCATTTTTTACTTTACAGAAACAAAAAAAAATGTGAAGAGTGGAAAATATACCACTGATAAAATTGGAAAAGTACCATACATCCACCGTGAACACCTTGCCATGTATTTGTCAGGCCCGGTCTTTCATTTTATCTATCAATCTATCTATTTGGTACTGGGGATTGAACTCAGGGACACCCAACTACTGAGCCACAAGCCCAGCCCTATTTTGTATTTATTTACAACACATAGTTGCTTAGCACCTCACCCTCACTGAGGCTGGCTTTGAGCTTGCGATCCTCTGACTCAGCCTCCAGAGCTGCTGGGATGACAGGCCTGTACCACCACACAGCCTGGATCTCTCTTTGATACAGAGTCAGTGTCTCTCTCTCTCCCCTGACCCCTTCCTCTCTCTCCTCTCCCCTGCCACACACACATTTTCTTGTACCTGTACCTTCTGACAGGCCTTCTCTATTTTGCATGACATTTGATGTTTTAACTGCTATTTGTAGGAGTGCTAATCAACACACTCCTCTCCTCCTCTGGCACCAAAGATCCTTCTTGTTGCCCTAGTTTGAGTTTCTCTGTAAATAAAGGTTGAATGTCTGTTTTACATAGAGACATTGCCTTTATTTTACTCTGTCCAATGTCCTGTCCTCATTTTCCCTATTGTATTCTTTGTCTTTTCAATTTTGTTTTCTGATAGCCTTTGTTAATTTTCTGATTGCCCTTTTTTTTTAAAAAAAAATCGTTTTAATTAGTTATACATGACAGTAGAATGCATTTATGCACTTTCATATATAATACATAGATGGGGTATAATTTCTCATTTTTCTGAGTGTACACATTGCAGAGTCATATTGATTATGTAGTCACACATGTACATACAGTAATAATGTCTGTTTCATTCTATTATCTTTCCTATCCCCACTTCCCCTCTCCTTCCCTCCCACCGCTTCCCTCTTACCTAATCTAAGTAATGCTATTCTTCCCTAATTCCCCCTCTTATTGTGAATTAGCATCCACATATTAGAGAAAACATTCAGACTTTGGTTTTGTGGGATTGGCTTGTTTCACTTAGCATGATATTCTCCAACTCCAACCATTTACTGACAAATGCCATAATTTTCTGATTGCCTTTTGATTTGCTTTTCTGATTGTTCCTCCCTTTTCCTGTTCTTCATTCCACCCCCTCTACCTCCTTCTGTGTTGATAAAAAATTTCATTAAAAGCTTAAAAGACTGTAATGTATGGATTCTGTACTTTGAGTCTTTATTACAAAGGCTTTCTATACCCTCTGGTTTTAAATATACTGCATGTAATTTTGTTTCAATATTTATGACAGATTGCTTTGCATATACCCCTTACATTGTGATTTTTTTAGTCCATCAGGAGTTTTACTACATGTATGATATGAAATAAGGTTTTGTTTCCAAAAGATATTTGTTTCCCTCAATATCATTTTAGAATGCAACTTGAAACTCTTATTAGAAATGGAAACTTTATCCTAAACTTTCCAATGTTCAGGGGTTACTCTAGTGGCCTCTATCCATGTGTCAATATAATTTAATTCTTGAGACTTTATAATGGGTTTTAATCTCTTATATGATGAGTCCTCTTTTATTTTTTTCAGCTGTTTCCTGGCAAGTGTTGCTTGTTGTATCAAATCTCTCTGTAACCAAATTCCAGGGTTTTATCTACTATATGATATCCACAGGTATTGTATTATAACAGAGCTCTTTTTTAAAAATTTTTTTATTAGTTGCTCAAAACATTACAATGATCTTGACATATCATACATTTGATTCAAATGGGGTACGTAATCTTAATCTTATTTTTCCACATGTACAGATTGCAGGATCACATTGGTTATACAGCCATGTTTATACATAGGGCCATACTAGTGTCTATTGTATTGTGCTGCCCTATAACAGAGCTCTTTGCTGCAGATGTTTGTGTGCAGTATAAGAAAAACACCAAGAAGTAGGTAACCCTTGTAGATTGCAAAATGTGGAAATCATGGGGAGTAAGTAAGCTCCAAAACATATATAAGTATCATTGGAAATTTCCTGGATGATTCTGAAGTGTTAAAAGGTTTGAGAATCACCAACCTCTGAGTAAAACCAACAAACTGAGACTGTTTTCTATCTGGCCAGGAAATTATTGGTCATTTCCCTTTAGTTCCCATCATGTCAAAAATAAAATATTGTCATAAGTGGAAGTGGTCTTTGAGATCCTAATGCAGCCTATTGACTTAACTGCTGTGATAGGATCTGCTCAAAACTGAATCAGTAGCTGATTTGGTCAAGAATTCAGCACTTATTTTCAGTTGCATCTTTTTCCCAATACATGATGAAGAAACCTCAGAAAAAGCCAGGAAAGTGAAAGGTTTGAAATTAATTCAGTCCTCATTTATTTATTTACTGATGACTAATTTACTGACTATTGTTTTCTAACTTGTGAAATTAAATACCAAACATCCAATCTGCATGGAAATGATCTTTGGTTTAGTTGGATATGTCAGATACATGCACATGTGTTTTTAATAAGCGGTCTACAATTTGAATACAGTGCAAAACAGATAATGTAAGGAGTGCTAAAAGGCACTTTTACCCTTGAGTTCAATCTCCAGTGCAAAAAAGAAAAGAAAAAGCACTTTTCTACATCTGCTACAGAAATAGAATAGAGGAAGATAGGTCTGTGTGAGCGAGAGAAGCTGGAGAAAGTCGTGGATGAGGTGTTTAGCTAGATATTGAAAGATACTAAAGGATTAATACGACCACATACCACGAATATGTATAAACCCAGCATTTGTGAGAAACAATGAAAGACTTTTGTCACCTTAATTTTTTCCTCCATAGTCCTTAAACATCCATTACTTTTTCCCCCTTCTCCTAGGTATACATGCTTTGCAGTTTGCACTGTTCTAGAACAATGGGGATTAGTTGATGGAAACCTACTAATAAATGTACTCCCACTAATAGAAAAAGCTCACCAATAAATTAACATCATTGAGGTATGTCATGTTGGATAAAAAGTGAACTTTTCAAATCGTTTAAGCTTATCCAGTAAATGTCCAATTGTTTCATTTCATCCATGTGGGACATATGTCCTTGTACAAAACATTCTAGACTCCCCTGGATACCTCCATGGGAGTAACTCATGGGAGTTGCACAGCTTTTGAATTCCGCTTGGAGACACATGTTCTTGTTCTTGGCACAATTGAGTAGTTGTTTGTCTTGAAGCTAAATTTTTCCCTCTGGCAATATAGATTAATTTATTTTTTGTCTTTTTAGTTTTCTTTTCCTTCCTTACTAGGTATTGCTAGGTATTCCTAGGTTCTGAGTACCTAGTGCCAACAATCTAGTTTCTCTTCTAATCTACTACTTTTCTGCTGCTGATAAACATACCATAATGGGAAATGGATTGAGGAAGCCTTGTAGGGTAGGGAGTGTATTAATGAGGAGGGAGGTGTGTTAATGGCTTGGACGGTGAACAAGCTGTATAACCTTGGGAACATTGCTTTTTTCCTCCCATTCCTGAGTTTCTCAATGGGAAGAGGAGAGGAGACTAGAAGTTAGGATGTGTGGAGGAAGTAGTTAGGAACTACGTTGAATAGGGTCCTTATGATTCCATGAGGGGTCTCTGGGCCATTCACATTCTCTCCCATTGTCTCTTAACCAGTCTAACCTACCTTATCTTTTCCATCTTCATACAACCAATTCCATTACCTATATTTTTGCAAGTGTAAATATCACTGGATTAGTAGGAAAATGACACTGGTTTATTTATGTATCAAATGTTTATATGTTCTTGAATCTTTCAAGGCTTTAATATATAGTATCTCTAATTTTCACAAATTTTTAAAAAAGTGAATTCCTGTTATACTTACTTTATATTTGAGAAAACTGAGCTTCAGAGAGTTTCAGAAACTCTCTTAAGATCGCACAGATACTAAGTAGTAGAAATATAACTCTAGTTCCAATCTGTAAATAGACTCAAGAGCTGACCAATTCCCTCAGTGTCTTCTGGTATGGCCCTTTTCACTTCCACATGAGGACTGCCAAACCTATCGAAGGCCCAACCTGCGATAATCACATCTAAACCAAATGTGAGAAACAGCCTGCATGTGAGAAAATTGTGTGAAGTTTCCTGCTCTTTGTCCATTCTCTCCTTGGATCTTTTCCCGTCTTTTCTTTTGTGGTCCGGGACCATGTTCAGTGTGTAACTCTATCCGCAGAACCTCTGAATACTGGCATCTCATTTATGTAAAAAAGAAAAAAAAAAGGTGCTGATAGACATCATTTGGCTGTGTGGGTAGAACATGGAGAATAGAGGAAGAATGTGGGCTTCAGGGAAAAGAAATAAGTCTATGCTTCCCAATACAAATATCTACTCCTTTGGGAGGAAATAAGTCTTTTTTTTTTTTTAACCTTGGAAACTAAATCTATGCACTTGGTAAATTTCCACCCTACAGTGAACTCTGATGTCTTTTCTGTTTCACAACTTTCCTTTGCCAGGGTCACAGGAGAGAGCTACCACTGTTGGCAGGAAGAAAGAAATTAAATTATGAACTGAAAACCAGAGAAGGGCGAACACGGAAGCCTGTGTGCACATGCTCGTGCCTTTATCTTGGGATAGCAGTAATTACTAGCTCCCTGCCCTTTTTATTCTTTCTACCCTGAGCTGTCAAACTTCTCACCTGCCTTTAAAAAAATCAACAATGGGTAATGTTCTTGCTCCTTTTTTTTCTTTTTTAATTAAAAAGCTGCAATTCAAGAGTGCAACCAAGAAATGCCGAGGTACTGTGCCCCTAGTCACCTGGCTTTCCGACTAAAGCTACATTTTCCCACCCTCTCCTGTCATCAGGTAGTGTGAGAACATGACTTGACCTTCGTTGCTTGAATAAGGGCATCTCATTGCTCTCTCCTGATTTTCTCCGCTTTCATTTTCAAAACCAAGGTTGATGGTGATCTCTGTTCCAAGGTTTCTTGACTTTTCAGAGGTGGAGTGTCTCCTTGAGTAAGCCATTTCCTTCCCCACAGCCACCCTTCTTTCTTTCCAGCTGTGGCCTGGACTTTCTGAACATCTTTTATAATCTCTCAGGCTCCTGTCTTCCACTAAGCACCACAATCTTCAGAAGCACACAGTGGCAGAGAGCAGAGTGTAGCGCCACCACACTCTAAGTACTTGATCATACCAGAAGTCTCAGAGGCATCATTAAATCCAGGAAGAACTGTAACATAAAAATCACAGAATTTAGAGTCACATAGGATATCTCAAATGCAAAGTTAATTTTTCACTATCAGTTGTATGTATTTGAAAATGTCTAAAATTCCTTTAAAAACAGCTTAATGAAAATATAATTTGGGGACTATAAGTGGACCTTTATAAAATCATAATCTGGTAGTCTTCCAAATACTCAGAGAATGTGTATCAATCACCAACATCTATTTACAGAGGATTTTCATCACCACAAAAACAGTACCCAGTCACTTGCAGTAAATCTATACTTCCCCTCCACCACTCCTGCCCTTGGAAACTGTGGCGGGTCAGATTGGTTTATTCTGGACACTTCATATTTGTAGATTCACAAAATATGTGGCTTTAAGCATCTGGATTCTTTCAAATATTTTTTATTACTAAACTAATGGATATTTGGTTTGTTTCTACTTTTGACCATTATGTGTATGACTGATGCCAACATGAATGAATTTTTTTTTCATGTGGATATATTTTCAATCCTCTTGGGCATACCTAGGAATGGAATTGCTGGGTCATATAGTAACTCCATGTTTAATTTTTTGAGGTATGGAAAACTGTTATACATAGTGGCCGCACCATTTTTGATGCCCTCCAGCAATATGTGAGCACTCCAACTCTTCAAAAATCTTCACACTGACTTGCTATTTTTCCAGTGCATTCTTTATATTCTAGACTTTCCAGCAATTGTGAAGTGGCATTTCACTGTGGCTTTGATTGGATTTCCCTAGTAACTAATGGCATTGAGCATCTTGTTTTGTGTTTTCTGGCCATTGTATAACTTCTTGGAGAAATGTCTATTGAAATCCTTGCCCCATTTTTAATTGGAGTTGATTTTGTTGTTGTTGTTGTTAAAAGAGTTTGTTATATGTTTTAGATAAAAGTTTCTCCCAGATACATGGTTTGAAAATATTTTTCTCATCTGTGCATTATCTTTTCAGTTTTTTAGTGGTATCCTTTGAAGCAAAATGTTGTGGTTTTTTTTTTTTTCTATTTTTGGTAAAGTTCATATTAACTATCATTACTTTTCTTGCTCATGCTGTTGCAGTTTTATCTAAGAATCATTGCCTAATCTGATGTAATCTGATATATGAATGTAATCTGATATATGAATATTTACCCCTGCATTTTCATTTAACAGTTTTATAATTTTAGTGCTTACATTTTTGTCTATGATTTATTTTAAGTTAGTTTTTGTGAATGGGATAAGGTTATCATTGGCATGTGGTTATTTAGTTGTGCAAGTATCATTTGCTTTTTTAACCATTGAGTTGTCTTGGTGCTCTTGTCAAAATCAACCAATCAGCTGCGTGCAGTGGTACAAGCTTCTAATCCCAGTGGCTGGGGAGGCTGAGGCAGGAGGATGGCAAGTTTAAAAGCCAGCCTCAGCAAAATTGAGGCACTTAGCAACTCACTGAAACCCTGTCTCTAAATAAAATACAAAATAGTGCTGGAGATGTGGCTCAGTGGTTGAGTACCCTTGAGATCAATCCCCAGTAACTGCCCCCTGCCAAAAAAAAAAAAAAATCAACCGATTACATTTCAGGGTTTATTTCTAAAATCTAAATTCTGTTCTTTGGACCTTTTGTGTCACATCTTATGCCACTATCATACCCTCTTGAGTACTGTTCATTTATAGGAAGTTTCAGAATGAGAAACTTACTATAAAGGTGATTTACCTTGGCCATCTTTTTAAAGTTTGTGTTAGCTTCTAGAGGGTCATTTCTGTATATATTTTAAAGTCACATTTTCAATTATTTCTTCCATGTCTCCTTACAAAAAAAAGATATAATTTTGATAAGAATTAATTTAATCTGTAGGTGAATTGGGGCAGATGGCCATCTTAACCATATTTACTTTCATACTCCATGAACATGAGATGTCTTCTAACTTATTCAGGTCATCTAAAATTCTATTTAGTGATTTTTCTTAGTTACAATGTAAAACTCTTACACTTCTTTTTAAAATATATTCCTAAATATTGGATTTTTGAACTCCATTGTAAATAGAATTGAATTCCAAGTTTCACTTCAGAAAATTCATAAGTATCACATAGAAATACAATTATTTTCTATTTTGCTTTTGTATTCTGAAACATTGCTGAACATAATTACTAGAAGTAATACTTTTATTGATTCCCTAATTTTTAAAAAATGTTTTTTAGATGTTGATGGACCTTTATTTTATTCATTTATTTATTTGTAGTGCTGAGAATCAAACCCAGTGTCTCCACATTTGCTAGGTAAGCCCTTTACTATTGAGCCACAACCCCAGCCAGATTTCTTAATTATTTATGGTTTAAAATTTTTCTTTTCTTTTAGCACTGGGGATTGAACCCAGGAGTATGTTACTGCTGGGATACATCTTCAGTCCTTTTATTTGTTTCTTTCTTTCTTTCTTTCTTTCTTTCTTTCTTTCTTTCTTTCTTTCTTTCTTTCTTTCTTTTTTTTTTTTTTTGGGACCAGTTCTTACTAAGTTGTTGATGCTGGCCTTGAACTTCTGATCCTCATTCGGTAAGGTCTAAAGTCACTGAGATTATAGGAATGTGCCACTGTGCCTGGTTTACTTTTCAATTCCAGAATTTTTCTTTATACTAATCTCTTTATTGAGATATTGACATTCTTTACTTAGTTGGATATCATTCTTATACTTTTCTTTAGATCTTTATGCATTATTTAATTTTGCTCTGTGAACATATTTAAAAGAGCTGACTAAAGTCTTTGTCTTGTAATTCTGGGCTGCCTGAGGGATGACTTTTTATTGACTGATATTTAAATTCCTGTATATAGGCTACATTTTCTTAAATCTTCATTTGTCTCTGTGTTGAAAATGAAACATTTTAAATAATGTGTCAACTCTGGAAACCAGACTGTGTAGCTTCCCAGGGTTTGGGACTGTGATTGCTTACTCTTTAGTGATTGTCCTGGGTTGAGTATTTAATATCATGTGCTCTTTATTATGTGTGGATGCTGAAAGTTCTGCTTGGATAGTTTAGTAAACAGTTATTTCTTTAAATGGCCTGAACCAATTTATCTCTGTGGCTGTCTGCTAGAGTCTACATTCAACTCTTGAGCAGGCAATCTATAGCTCTATCTTATCATTAACTTCCTGCTTGTAGAGGGTCTTAAAATCAGGCACACATCTTTCTCAGATCTGTCCATGGCATGCTACCATCCTTGTGCTTGTGCACAATCTCATCATTTTAATTAGATGTTTTGCTGCTGTGATTAAAAGACTGACCAGAACAAATATAGAGGAGGAAAAGTTTATTTGAGGGCTCACAGTTTCAGAAGTCTCAATCCCTAGACAGCAGACTCCATTCCTAGGGGCTCAAGGTGAGTCAGAATATCATGGCAGAAGAATGTGGCTGAAGGAAACAGCTCACATGATGATCAGGTAGGAGGGAGAGAGAGAGAGAGAGAGAGAGAGAGAGAGAGAGAGAGAGAGAGAGAGATTGACTCCACTTACCAAATACAAAATATATACATCAAAGGCATGCCCCTAATGACCCACCTGATCCAGCCACATCCACTCACCCTCAGTTACCAATCGGTTGATCCCATCAGGGATTAGTCCATGACCTGATTAAGGCTCTCATAATGCAATCATTTCTCCTATAAACCTTCTTGCATTGTGTCATATATAAGCTTTCAGGGAATACTTTGTATCTAAACCCTAGCACTCATAGATTCACAGGATATATCAGAACATCTTACCCAGTTTTATTTTCAAGATTTTTTGGTCTGTCTCTTGTAAGCCATCCTGGTAAGGTGATCCCAGACATTGACAATAGTGAACATTGTCGCTGATTGTTATAAACAAGTCCCTGTGTGTATGTGGCTCTTAATACAAAGAGAATTCAGCATCACATCAAATAAACATAAGCCTTGAGAATAGAGTATTTCCATATTAGAATACTAGCAGTTTTCTGGTGATGAAATTTTAGGGATCTCTAGGTCTGTTTTGGTCCTTACAGTCTCTGCTGAGCCACGTTTTTTTTTCACAGATGCTACAGCTGTAAGTTGTTTTTCCAGGTGAACATGTTGCTGTGGAGATGAGACTGGGATCAGTGCATGTTGAAATGCCACAGAGCCACTGTTCTTACCAGGTCAGCCATTTACTTGAATAAACACTCTCCAGATTGCAAGCCATTAGCTAATTTTCAGAGTTCTGAAATTATAGCTTTGACAGTTTTGTCAATGTCCTGTTGCTTTTATAGAGAAGCAGATTTTACCCTGCCATTTTCTAAGTCATCTCCTTAGGAAAGCCTTCTGAATGATCTGAGTCATAGTTTTTTCCTTCTTGTGAAAAAGAAATGAGAATGCCGTGATATATACTAGAGTTCTTGCTAGTGTTTAATGAGGTAATATCAGTACAGGAGTCACATAAACCCTTGCACATCACAGGAATCCAGAAAATGTTACTGCCTTTCTTAATTTGTTTATTGGGACATATGAGAGGTGATGGCAAAATTGGATTATGATGATCTAACGTCCTACGTTTTGTCTGGAGACTTGTCTCCACCTGAGTTAGTGAGAAAATCACCTTTGGCAAATTATAGAAACTTGATTCAAACTGGTTAACACCAAGGATTTGTTACTTTCATTTTGAAAACTTCACTAGTGTGCCAATGGGAGGTACAAATAGATCCATGGATTCCACCTGTCACAAACCGTACCTCAAAGCAGCCATACATTTTTGTCTGATGGCCTATGGTTAGTCAGACCCTTGTCCCATGGTGTTATTCGGACTAGCAACTGTAGTCCTACACTCTATCAGATTGGGATCTCCAGTAGAAATGGGTCAATTCTTTCTCATCATTTTTTGCATGAGTGTTAGGATTATTCTGGGTCTATTTAGAACATGTGCCCATTCCCCCCCACATCATTGTTGCAGGGGAATGGCATTTGCTAATTAGCCCAGCCTGAGTTTCATTCTATCCCTGGAGCTAGCTTAAGATTGGAGGAAGGCTGTTTTCTCAAAGGGTAATTTGATGCAGGGAAGGAAGATGCAATAGTTGTTTTGAGCAAAGCAGGTCACCTCTTGTTATATCCAGCCATCTTCCTTCTCCTTCTCCTTTCTCTCCTCTCACATCCAATTAGAGTTGTCAGAAGTATATAATCCATTAAAGATGCATATCCACTGTGCATACCTGAAGCAATGCACACAAGGAAACATGAAACTTCATGTTGAAAGCCCACTGTACCCTGTTGTCATTGATACCTCAGAAGGTCACAGGTGGGGGGAGATGATTGAATAATGGAGCCAGTAATGGTGGTTCATGGAAGAGGTGGGGCTTTAGCTTATATCTTCCATGGCCAACTAAAAGTGTATAAGAGGAGAAAACCTAGTTTACCTGGTGTACCTAGGACTATGAATGACACTGATGGTGAGTTCTGTTCATCATGTGCTTACCTTGTGCCAGACACTGCCATTGTGATAATTTCTTTACCTTCATTTCCCTATATTGTCAAAGTGTCTCTGCTATTATTATCCCTCTTAGTAGATTATAGAAATGAGACTTGGATAAAAATTTTAAATTTTCCTACTGTTAAATTGAAAGCCCAGATCAAAATCAGGTAATCTGGATTGAGAACTTTAAAATTTTATTTGAATTTTTCTTTTAAAAAATAACACATTGTAATTGTATATATTTAGGAAATATAGTGTAATATTTCAATACATATATATTATATGTAATGATCACCTTAGGGTGGTTGATATGTCCATCACCTCATACATATATCATTTTTTCTAGTAGCTATTTTGAAACACATAGTTAATTTTTGTCAATCATAGTTACCCTATTGTGCTACAGAACATGAGAAGTTATTTCTCCAGCCTGCTTGTATCCCTGTACCCATTAACAATCCTCTCTCCCCTGGCTCTGGTAACTACTATTCTCTTCTCCGTTTCTATCAGAACAACTGCTTTAGCTTCCACCGAGGAGTGTGTAATATTTGTCTTTCTGTGCCTGATTTATTTATTCACTTAGCCTAACATCCTTCAGTTCCATCCATATTGCTACCATGACAGGATTTCATTCTATTCTTGTTGTTGAGTAATGGTTCATTGTGTACATATATCACAGAGTATCATTTTTTATCCACTATGCAACTCTAGCACATAGAAACACACACACACACACACACACACACACACATACACACACACACACATACTTCTTGCTGGTTCTCAATTCTGCTCCATTTTACACTACAGAACCAGTGTTGTTGCTCTGAGGTTAAATAAAATCTTAGCCACTGACATTTCAATTTCTCTATCTTCACAGTGAGCTCATCCCAGTTAAAGAATCCATAAAATTATAATTTTTGAAAGCTGAAAGTATCTTCAAAGACTCTCTAGTCAAATATTTTAGGTTTTGTTGTCCATAAACATATTTCAAATGTAAGTTCTTTGCTGTTCAGTTCTTGAAACAGTCTAGGATCTTAGTGCATGCAGTTTTCATCATGTTCCTCAACTGACTGTCAAACCATCCAAGGTTTGAAGTCTGATGATCTACCCAAGTGGTTCTCAAGCCTTCCTAGACCTGTGAAGTCTAAAAATTTAAAAATTCTGATGCTTCAGCTTTGTCTCCAGGATTCAAATTTAATGGACCTGGTGTGTGGCTGTTTACTGGTCTATTAAAAAAAACACCAAACTTCTCCAGGTAATTTTAATGCCAGTTATTCTAATCCAAGGGCCTTCAGTCATCTGATCCATTGGAGGCAGAACCAGAAGATGAATCTAAATTTTCCTGTCTCCTAGTTGAGGATTCCTTAGTAAAACTTCTTCAGAGAATGCCACTTCCCTGAAAGGAATTTCCCTCAGCCTTGTCCCCACATTCACGTAGACAAGCATGACATGACTGGTGTCCCCGGGCCTCAGTAGAACCAGAACTCAGTGTGGAAGAAAGGTTAAGAGAGGGAGTGAGAAGCCCCAGGAAGTTCTTTCGAAGTTGTCCAGGGCTGTCAAACCCTAGTCTACTGCAGACTGAGGATCAGCTGACTCAGCTCTAATTTTGCCTTTGCTAAGTTCTCCCAACCTCCCTAGGAAGTGGTTGGAAACACGTGGTCTTTTTAATATAATGCCACTATTTCTCCCAGTTACTATGCTATCCTTGGCAAAATATTTCTTGTTATGTGGAGACTGGGTGGTTTTTTGAAATCTTCATTTTAATCTATATTCTTCTGAACCTGTCCTTGGGTCTGACCAAGGGCTGAAGTGGCTTGCATGCTAACATTTAGCAACCCATGTGATTCTTCTTTACAAAGGAAGAAAGTGATCTTCTGTTACTCTAACTTGAAGTGCCTCCTCTTCCTAAGAGAAAAATTAACAGCAACCTTGGGAATCAGAGAATCTAGTACTCTTTACTGGGGAGTTGGTAGAATTTCTTTTTGCTTCCTGCTTAAAGAGAAAGAAAGGGAACAAGACCAAAGACAAATCTTATTACCTCCTTCCTGGTCCTAGGATTGTTTTGAACATTTCCTTCTAATACAATTTGTCTCTTTCTTGGGAACAGAGCATCCAGAGAGCAGGGTGGGAATAACAGCCTGGTAGTGGATGATGGAGGAAGGAATAAAGATGCCCATGGTGGCATCAAGCATGTATTCATTTTTTTAAACAAAATATTCATTAGTGACAGATATGGATCAGAGAGACATCCAGATCAAGAGGCAGCATCAGGTGACAGGAAACTGGAGCGTGAGGCTGGCGTGGTGGGGTAAAATAAGAGCAAGGAACTGGTATCTGGGAGACCTAGATTCATGGAGTATGTGGACTCCAGTTTCAGAGAGGGACGATCTCCCCAGCTTTGACATTGATCCTAAGGCACAGCATCCACCATCAAAACCCCTTCTGAGGGATACCATGTCCACAGTGACATCCAGTCCGTGGCTACCCTGAGTGAGGCACGTGGGGAAAGTGACTGGATTTTTATAATCTATATATTTTTTTTTCATAAAATCCTCACATCCTTGTAGTATAGAAGTATTGTCTCATATTCTAGGTGATGAAACGAGTCTCACAAGTACTCATCAGGCACCCATCATCTTGAGAACATTGTATGTGTGTGTGTGAAATCAGAATGAGATCAGGCACTGAAAGTTTGGAAGGGAACCAAACAAAATGAAAGCGATCACAAAGAAAACGGATAAAAGATCATTTGATCTTGGTATTCAGTCGTTTTGACTGACAGGTTGAACATTTCCTATAGACATTGACAGGTGATTGAAAATCTATTAGGAAATCTGTGGCATGTTTTAGTCTGTTTAGAGAAGACTCTGTAACTACAAGATGATAATTTCCAGCCATCCTCTACCTGTGCTCCTAGTCCTACTTGAACTGCTGGATAGCACCAGTGATCTCTATGTGAGTAATCCAAGCGCTGGCCAAGTTTGCCAGTTTGACTAAATGTCTGAAATTTTTGACTTCCAATGGAGCACAAAAGTTCTCTGCTCCATCCTGGGATGACTGATTCACTCTTAGGTTCATTCACCTGTTAATTCACTGACTTGTTCCTTTATACCATCATTCATTCACCAACATATCTTGGGCAACTATTCTATGTGACATACTGGGAATTCAGATTTAATGAAGTACGTACAGCTCTTGCTCCCTGGTGTCCCATTGTGTTATAGCAGAGGCAAATCTGCCAGCCAACAATTGAAATTTAATGTGATAGGTACAACTGGAGATGTATGTAAAGAGCGCAGTAGGAGGAAACAGTAGACTTTGCTTTAGTCTCACAAGGGATATTATATGGCTGTGAAGTTTCTTTTAAATAGCAAATAAGGAATAGGCATGCTTAGAACTCTGGAACTGGTACTTGAATAACTGGTAGCTAAGCAAAGGAATAAAGAGAAAGAAAATCATCTGGAGCAAGAAAATTAACGTTCTTAGTCATGGAGCCTTGACACTGTGCTACATTTTAATTTCAATTTAATTTAGTTTTTATTTGTTGTCAGTGCTGGGGATGAAATCCAGAGCCTCATGCCTGCTGGGAAAGCACTGTATCACTGGGCTACACCCAGAGCCCCTGCCTTACGTGCCATTTTATGTTATAAAAAGTTGACACATATATGGCCAGATTCTGTGTCAGTAAGTGAATGTGGCCCTGCTGTCACTCCCTTGAGACTTACAGTGCAGTGTGGGGGCTGGCCCTTGCTATATCATCATATGAATGTATAACTGCACACTGATGTACTGAGAGGACAGGAACACTGAATATGAGCGAGATGCTTGGGACTCTGTCTTCACTTTGCCCGGAGCCGAGGATGAAAAGATGCAATTATTGAACAGGTAGAATCGAAGTGGAAAACAGGGATAAGCTCATGAAAGGCCTTAGATACCAGACAAAGATAGGGCCTTTACCCTAAAGGGATAGGGAATTACAGATAGAAAGGAAGCAAGAAAGAAGCATGCTTGATTGTGTGTATTTGAGTCCCTCCAGTTTTATAACCTTTTTAAAAACTGGAGGAGACACCTAAGACTGGAGACAGGGAGACCAATTAGCAGGCTCTTTTTGAAATTCTAGTGGGAGATACAGGGAGCCCAATGCTGTGATTGTAAGGAGAGAAAGCAGATGAAAGAATTAGAGATGTTGAGCATTTTTTCATATACTTATTGATTGATTGTATGTCCTCCTCTGAGAAGTGTCTGTTCAGGTCCTTGGCCCATTTGTTGATAGGGTTGTTTGTTATCTTATTGTTTAATTTTTGAGTTCTTTGTATATTCTGGATATTAAGGCTGTATCTGAAGTGTGAGGAGTAAAAATTTGTTCCCAGGATGTAGATTCCCTATTTACCTCTCTTATTGTTATATGGTATTATGTAAAAATGTGGATGTGTAACCGATGTGATTCTGCAACTTGTATTTGGGGTAAAAAATGGGAGTTCATAACCCACTTGAATCAAATGTATGGAAGATGATATGTCATGAGCTTTGTAATGTTTTGAACAACCAATAAAAAAATAAATAAATAAATTTATAATCTGAAAAAAAAAATTAGAGATGTTAAGGTGTAGAAACAATAGGCATGCTCAGGAGTTACATATTTTGCAGTATTTTTCAAGGTGTGTTTGGGAAACTGAATTTGTGTTGAAAACCCCACCCTCAAGCTACAGAGTTAGACTCTGAAAAGAAGGGCCCAGGAATCTTCATTTTACCACCTTACTCCCCATCAGCTGACTCTGAAATACTTGGTCAACGTTTTTTGTAGAGATATGAAGAACACACCCATGATGACCCACAGATTTGTATTTAGGAGTGAGAGGACGTGGTTCTCATACTTGAATGTGTTCAAAGATCCCCTGGAGAGTTTGTTAAAATGCAGAGTCCCAGGTTACGTCACCAAAGATTCTGTTTTTCTCTGGCCTAAATGTGAGCCTGGAGAAATTTATTCCATAATGGTTATCTCAGGAAATTCTAAAGCAACAAGAATCATTAAAGATAAATCATCCTAGCATTTTGACCTAGTTCCGTTTGCCATCTTGACGGCTTCCTCTGTTTCTAGCCACTCAGAAGCCCTTGTTAATGCAAATATTAAGAGGAGAAATTTTAAAAAAGATTGCCGCAGTCTGGTTGGGCACAAAATCACGAGCCACTCACAGCCTTGTAGATTCAAACAGCAATTCTTTATTCCCGAACTCACACCAGCACTCTACACGCACGTGCTGGGGAAAATACTACTACTCCACTGGGCTCTGCATCCCAAAATACTCTCTGAATCCCTCGAGAACTCAACTGGAACTCAAGGAGTGGGCGGGCGCCTGAGGCAGCAGGATACTCCCTATTCCCAGCAGGATACACCCTAAACTTGGACCCACTCTAATCCAGCAGGATCCTCCCTAAACCCGGATCCACCCTGGTCCTTGAGCAGGGTCACCTTTCTCAAACATTCATGCAATGTCACTGCAAATGACCTGGGTCCAAGGCAAGCCCATTTCCACAATGGAGAGTCCTCCCTCTAAGCAACATGGGGTAGGCTGACAAAGAAATTGCCATGCGTCATTCCTACTTGGCTATGGCTTTCAGCAAAAGATAATAAAAATTAAAAAGAGTTCAAGATGAAAAAGTGGAAATTTCTTTCCTCTCAAGACTTTTTTTTTTTTTTTTTTTTTTTTTTTTTTTTTTTTTTTTTTTTTTTTTGCTTCTCTGACTGGACTTTGAGCACTTTTAGTGTAGGAATCAGGGCTTTCTCAGTTTTACCTTAATCATCACACAAGGCTCTACCCATAATAGGATTTTGACATGTTACACAAAATTTCACAGTGGAAAAGCAACACATTTGTGACTCATTAATTCCTCAGACAGGTGTATGGGGTTTATAGGAAACCAAACATGGGAAGATAAAATCGGTCGCTTCAGATTTAGTCACAAAAAGAGCAACTAACCATCCAAGAGAAACCATTTAAAACACACATTGATAAGTAGTGTTGGAAAGAGCTTTAGAAAATGTCACCAGAGAGTACAACATTTACACTGTCAACAGCCATGTTCAGGTTCTGGCCTCATTCCTATGCAATACAAAATTAATACCAGCTAAATCAGAGATCAAGTTCTGCTATGGTGGGAGCTTCGCTTGAGAGCATCTTTTTTGACATCTTCAAAACTTGTCATCATAATTCTTCGTATGAAACACCTGCTTGGCATGAGGTACTACACTAATTTAAATTTACACGATAATATGGCGACACTTCCAAAGTTGACATCATGCCTGCTTGTCAGTTCTCAAAGCCCCGGTTTTGTCTTGTGCCTCACTGAGATTCATGTACATTTTAAAGCGGCTTTCATTGAAAGTTGACTGTATATTTTCCTTTTATCTCCCCTGCCCCTGCCAATGTCTCATAATCACACACATAACTAACTTGATGGTTAAATTAGAAAATGTTTATTGGTGTGGTACGGCGCTTCCATTTCCTTTCCCTGCTGCTTCTGAAAGCTGCAGAAATCTGTTGTTCAATTAACTAAAGGTCAGCCGGCTGTCAGCCTTTGCTCACGGCACCCTCACTGGCAGCTCAGTGACTGAGAGAGAAACAGAAGCTGCACATGGTCTGCAGTGAGTGATGGGTGGCCACAGCTCGGCACAGACATTGAATTCCTGTGACTCATCAATTCCTCAGACAGCTGTGTGTCCTTTATAAGGAGCCAAACACAGGTAGATAAAATAGGTTGCTTCACCTTGAATTGCAAAAGGAACAACTCACCAAGGTTAACCTAGAGGCTAGGAGACCCTTCCAAGAAAATTCAAGTTCCTGTGTTTAATTTCCATGTCTGTGACCTTGGAAAGTCCAGACTCACTTACTGAGGCCAGAATTAACACAGAATAGATAGGTAAATCAAGTCAGGTCAGATCAAGAAGGGCAATTTGAGTCTGGGAAGTTGGAGGCTGCCTCCGGATGGGCAGAAATGCCTTCAGAGCCCTTCCTCCACCCTTATCAAAATAACTTGCCCCGGTTCCAACCTGTTGCTAAAGTAACCTGTCCCAGGAATTGTCCCTCCCTGCAGGGAGTTATAAAAGTTTTAATTAATGTGCCCTGGGCTGCTCCATTTGGCCATTCCCCCTGTCCATCTGCTTCTCACCTTTTGGCCATCCAAACTGAGCATCTCCTGGATCTAGGAAGGAGAGGGGAAAGGGGAAGAGAGCAGGAGAAGAAAGGAAGCCTAGGACATATAAAAAGGCAGAACACCTCCCTTCTTGGGATATCAGGATACCAGCTATGGCCCCCTTCTCCCTCCTGGTAGAAGTCTGTTACCTCTTTTGAAATAAACCCTGCTTTATATGCTTGCCTCAGCGTGCTTCTCTAATGTTCTACTTCAACATGTGAGGAAAGCAGAACTTGTTATCCGTAACCATCAGTATCACTACTCTGGCCCTGAGTACCCCAAGTTAATCCTGCCACAACATCAAAGGGGCACATTCATTGTTCACTTTTTTTTTTTTTGTCTGTTTATCTTTGTCAGCTGGGTCTTGATATTCTGTAAAGGAGATTATCTGCCTTTGGTATTATCTGCAATTCATTCGTTTTAGCCAAGAGCACAGGCACACATAATTTTCTTTAAAGAACAACATACTATTGTAGGCTTGGCAGCCATGTGATCTCTTTCACAATTAGTCAAGTACTTTCCCATGGGAAAGAAACTAGAAAATACATAACCAGGTGGTTATGGCTGAGTATCAACAAAATTTCACTTGAACCACATGCTACAGTTTGCTAACTCTAGAATAGAGTCTTCCTGGATGATATGTAAATATGACAATTCTTAAAATTCCTGGATGAATTTGTTGTGATTGGCATAATAACATCTAGGGTCTAAAATGAAGACTGTTGTCCTTCCAACACTGCAGTGGAGTGCACTGAGTAAACTTAGGGTTAATTTTAGCCCCAGGATTGTCTTCTAATGATCATGACTGATCTATCTTAACCTTAGGTTTTAGTTTACCAGCATTCAAAGCCTAGCAGAAGACACATTATTTGTTTTAAAAAACCGTTATGAAGTGCATGAATTGAGTACAAGTATTGAAAAAAACCAATGGATAACATAATCATTGAAATACAAATCAGGACTGCTAAGGGCCTCACTGATGATTTGTGTGTACAAGATAAAAATGATATCTGCTTCTTAACAAAAGAGCTTTTTTTTTTCTGTTGAAAGCACAAATCATGAAAAATTCTCTTTAACAAGTGAGGATGCTATAAAACACAAGATTATGAGTTGACTAGGAATTCAGTGCTCTTTTACAGGTTCATTGGGGAATGTAAATAATCAAAGCTCTTTTTAAATCATCATAGCGATTAATTTATTTGCAAAGAGCTCTGCAAATTATCAAAAGCAATCCTTTCTGCATCATGAAAAATCTGTTCAATGGATGTCACTAGAGTGACATCCTAAAAACCACCTGTTCAGTACCAAGATCTTGCTTTCCAAATCTAACTGCTCTGATTCATGCATGATGTATATCTGAAACTAGTTCAGATAAGGAAAGCAGGCGCGAATTGCCCAGATTGCATATGGATCAATTAACAAAAATTTTCAAAATTATATTCTATTTTCTGGGGAAAACACAATTATTGGGAAAAGCTCTTGTTAAGTGGAAGGACACACACAAGATAATTCATAGTTCTCAGATGAAATATACCTCTGCTAATATGTGACTGAATCTAGAAGAGGGAGACTTTATGTTGGCAGATTCTGATCAGGAAAGTTCAGTGAATAGAGTAGAAACTTCATAGATAAAATTTGAGAATTGTCTTCAAGTTATGGGATGTAGAAAAGAGAAAAGCACATTGAGCTACATGAGAATAGGCCCAAACATGAAGGAGTCAAATAGGAAATACTTTTGGAAAAGAACCTTTAGTTACATTGGGAAGAGCCCCCACTGATACCATGAAAGGTTTGCAGATTCTGTCCCTGTGGTGACCAAGCCCAAGGTCAGTGAAGCAAGCTGAGGGAGAGGGCATACAGGGAGGAAAGAACGAAAGAGGCATGAATTGAGGACCCTGACCTTGCCAAAAAGAGGCAGCTGGCATTCAGTTCAAGGACATTTTATGTCTTGTGAATGTGAATTCAGTGGTGCTCAACTTCTGAGTTTTCACAAGTAGAAGATCTGAGACTTAATGTTAAATAGTTTGCATTTCAAATGCGACCAATTAAATTATTTTAAAAACACTATTAGAAGCAAAATAATAGCAACAACAAAATTCCAGACATATAGGGCCTAATTTACTGACTGTATATTTATAATCTCTGGGTAACCTAGAAAGGACTAATGAGTACTTGACCATTTGGAGTCATGGAATAATAGTACCAAGGATGGACTGCAGGAGAAATTAAGAGTTAGTGGGAAGCTATGGCTAAAATCCAGGATGCCAGATTTAATGCTGGCTCCAGAAAATGAGAAGGGAAAGGAAGGGTAAGAGGGGGAACAGTCCACATTACCAAGAAAGACGCAACATCTTAGTCTGTAATAGCTGCTATAACAAAAAATCCTGCAATTGTGTAGCTTATAAAGAGCATTTATTTCTCAGAGATCTAGAAGCTTGGAAGTCTGAGATGAAGGTACAAGCAGATTTTGTGCCTAGCGAGAGGGGGTCTTGCTATGGACTCATTTGAGGAATGGAGTAAACAAGTTCCCTGGATCTCCACCCCCTACTAATAATCCCTAATCACCTTTGTTATAATTTGGCTAAGTATCTTCCAAAGGCCTATATGTTGAAGACTTGATCCCCAGGGTGTTGCAGTTGAAAGGTGGGCCTTCTAGAAGGTTCTTAGGTTATTGGGGGTATTCCCACGAAAGTCACATGACTCCAGTCCAGTCCCTTCTTGTCTTTTATTCTTTGCTTCCTGGATAATGAGATAATCAATTTTGATACCATTACATGTTCTCATCACGATGTGCCATCCCTTGCCAGAAGCCCAGAGAAGTGGGTTGCCTGATCTTGGACTGGAACCTCCAGCACCATTGTGATTTCGATGTGAGGTGTCCCTCACACGCTCATGTGTGAGATAATGCAAGAATGTGCAGGAGTAAAGTGATTAGATTATGAGAGGTATGACCTAATCATTGGATTAATACACTGTAGGGATTCACTAGGTGGTAACTGGAGGAGGTGTGTCACTAGGGGCATGCCTTTTGGATTTATATTTTATCCTTGGTGAACAGACCTCTCTTTGCTTCCTGATTGCCATATTCTGAGCTCCTTTCATCTGCCAAACCCTTCCATCATGATGTTCTGCTTCACTCTGTCTATGGAGTCCACTGACCATGGACAGAACCTCTGAAATCATGAGCCAAAATAAAATTCTCCTTCTCTAAGTTTTTCTTGTCAGGTATTTTGTTCACAATGACCAAAAAAAAAAAAATGATTAAAATAAGCACTATGAGCCAAAATAAACCTTGAGTCTTTGTAAGTTAATTATCTTGGCATTTTGCTATGGCATTGAAAAGCCGACTAATCCAACCTCCTGAAGGCCCCATCTCTTAATACCACAGGATTAATCATGAGGTTCCAACATATGAATTTTAGGAGCATAAACATTATTCAGACCAGAGCATGCCTTAAGATTGGATCTTTCCCAGAGAGCCAATGGATAACCCATTCTGTTTTTCCCTGTTGAAAGTCCCTGCCTCTGTTTTGCTCTTTGTGTGACACATCTTCAGTTGACCTTTCTCTGAGCTGATTTGATGTATTAATGGCTTTGCTATTACTTTATTTCCCAGTTCAACATTTCAGTTCTGCCCCCTGAGTTTCCCATGGTTCATTCTTGGCAGGTAAACTTGCATACACGTCTCAGTGAAGGTTGTAATCTATAAACCTGTCAAACAGGAAATCATTTTATAGCCCTATTTTTATGTAGGCTTTTCCTCCTAAATTCCAAGTTAAAGAAGATCAAGATCATGGAACTAAATCACTTTAAAGATAAATGAGTCATAGAAAAGTGTGGTGTTGTTGAGTAGAGAAAATTTTATATTTTCTTCTTAGTTATAATATTCCTCTTTTTGAAGAAAATATTTGTAGCCACTATGGCCCATGACATTTTCTTTCAGTTTCTATTTTTGCTGCTTTGCAATTTTTCAGGGTATAGTCCTTTTTTAAAATACAGAGAAATTAATTTCTTGCTCTAATTAAAACATTGTATGCTTATTGAGATAGTTTTATTTCCAAAGGGTACAAAGCAGCATATAAATATCCATACTGCTGTGTGCACCCTTTGAATGGTATCACGTTTGTACTGTTCCATAACCTTAATCTTCTTCAATTAATAAATTACATATATGCCAATACATAGAAAATTACATTAGAATTTCAATGGCTGCATAATATTCTACTAGACATATCTGTGTATATAGGGGAATATGTCTACCATATTTAATCCTTACCTTATTAGTAGATATTTGCTTGACATTTTTCCAAATTTTCAATAGTCTCATTGAAATAAAGCAAGAATCCTTTTATGTTCATTATTAAATCCTTATCTGATAATCTCCTCAAGGTATGTAATTTAACTGGCTGGGTTGAAAGGTAGAGCTTTAAAGGATGTTACTTGAAAAAAAAATTTTTTCATAAACGTTGCCGTTTCTCCTTCAGGTAGCATATTGAAGTGTAAGCCCTTCTCCCTTTTTTCCAATTATGCACATTATCCATCTTTACAATATACAATGGAGAGATGGAATTTTGTCCTTTGAATGTCTATAGTATATGCTGGTTTTTTCTTCTCATTTTGGTATTTAGGTGTATGCTGATTTTTATTGAAATATAAAGATCTTTGAAAACATTTTTCTATCTTCCTATTATAAATTATTTAAGATAATATTTTATTTTATTTTATTTCAAAGAGAGAGAGAGAGAATTTTTTAATATTTATTTTTTAGTTTTCGGCAGACACAACATCTTTGTATGTGGTGCTGAGGATTGAACCCGGGCCGCACGCATGCCAGGCGAGCGTGCTACCATTTGAGCTACATCCCCAGCCCAAGATAATATTTTATTTGCAATATTCTTTCCTAGCATACACACTTATCCTTATTACCTTGTAGGGCATTGTCTCTCCTGTTTTATTTTATTTTCACCTCCCCCCAAACATGTAAGAAATCATAAAAAAAACTTTTTATAAATAGCATGCTTTTTCATCTCCAAAGCAGCAGCTAATTTTGATTGATGTTTCAACTCTCTGCTAATTTTTCGTTCCTGTTAGAGAAAGCCTTTATCAAGCCTGCTAATCAAATATATGTTGAACAAACAGATGCATCCAAGATCCAGAGCTGTTTTGTCCCATGTGGTGGCTACCAGTCACATGGGTTTATTGAGTCTTGGAATGGTGACTAACCTGAATTGAGATGTGCTACAAGTTCAAAATATAAATTGATATTGTGGCCTTAGGAAAAATATAATGTAAAATATCTCAGAAAATTTTTGTTGATTGCATTTTGAAATGGTAATTCCATGAATATATTGGACAGCATGAAGTATGATAATGAGCTTTACCTATTTTTACCTTATTAATGTGGCTTCTAGTAAATTTAAAATTACATATGTGGCTTGGGTGTGTGACTCCCTTTGTATTTCTGTTGGAAGTCTGACATTATAAATATTGGGTACCAATTGGCCAGCCTGATGTGTCCTATTGGATGGTCTTTAGGTTTGAATTTTATTGTTGTTTTGCAGCAAGAAAGACAGGAAAGCGCCCAAATACTATTGTCATCCTGGCTGATGCTTGCCTTGCCTTTCATCTGCAGAATCCTTGATAAAAGGAAACAGCTTCAACCAGAATAGTTTATGGCCCCTTTGGAAAGAAACTTAAATTGAAAAAGAACAGAAAAATTGAAATAGTTCTGACTTTGAACAACTGCCCCTGTCGCCACAAAGCCACGGTCACTGTGGGATCTGTCAGCAGGCTGCAGAAAGAGTGTGAATCACTGGTCTCCTCCAAACTTTAGGTATTACAAAATCCCAAAGAGATCAGAGAATCAATGAAAAAAGAAAAGCTTGGTCTAAGGTACAATGAGGGAGTTTCAGCTATCCCTAGTCCCTCCTGTTGTGAGGTCAGAGGAAAGAGACAGACTGTCACATTCTGATCATCTTCGCTACTAATGACATTTCTTAGTAAGAAAGTGGCCCCTTTCCCCTTCAGGTGAACAATCAGAGCAGAATGCAGGTGATTTCCTCCTCTTGCAGATTAGGTAAGTGATTTAGAGCAAGGAAACAATGGCCCCAAGCCCTGGAAGGAAATTATTTGTAGAACCAAAACTGAGATTCAGGTCTTCATATTCATGATGCAAAATTCCTTTCTTTTGATCTTCAGTTTCTCATCACAGTCTTTTTAAGATTGTATTTCTTAGCTCTTTTTCCTCTCACCCAGTTTTTTTGTTAAATGGTCTATTACTGCATTACAGTTATACATAATAGAAGGGCATATTTTACATAATCATACATACATGGAATATAATTTGCTCCACTTCAGTACCCAGTACTTTGTCTTTCCCTTTCCTTCTCCATTCCCCTTCCTCTTTCTATTTAAATTGATTTTTAAATTGGTGCTCTAGAGATATACATAAAGGTAAAATTTACTGTGGTATATTCATATATGTGGTATATTCATATATAGCATACTTAGTCAATTTCATTTCACAATTCCTCTCATTTCCTGACCCTGTCCATCATCCCTGCCCTGTATCCCCTCCCCCTTCCTCTACTCAACTGATATCCCTTCTATTTTCATGGAATGCCTTCTCTCTCTCTCTCTCTCTCTCTCTCTCTCTCTCTCTCTCTCTCTCTCCATATGAGAGGACACCTTTGACCCTTGATTTTCTGAATCCATCTTATTTCATTTAGCATGATGTTCTCCAATTCCATCCATTTTCCAGCAAATGGCATAATTTCATTCTTTGTGGCTGAGTAAAGCTCCATTGTGTGTGTGTGTGTGTGTGTGTGTGTGTACCTCATTTTCCTTCAATTCTAATTTCTTCTCAATCTAGACAAAGCCTATTTTGTATTAGATATTTTGAACTCAAGTTCTCTTTCTTATCTGTTTTCTCTATCCTTAACAGTTAGATTCCTTGCTGTTATTATTCTGCATTAATGGATCCTTGGTAAGGAGATAGCTGAAGCTTGTATGTCAGAGAAAGTCTCAATACTGGATCTCACCCTTAGTTTTAGAAGATAGAAGGATACTAACAGATCAAATGTTCAGTTTCCCCAGAGATGTTGAATACATAGCTGTCTTCATATTGCTAGAGCATAGGAAGAAAGACATTTTTCCCATATATTTCTCATAATAATTGTACTGGGGGAAAATAAATATCCTGTAAAAATGAAAGGATCAATGGAAGAGCTATTGTATAAGCTACCTCATGAGCTATTTGTATTCATACTTCTCTTCTCATATTTAATGAATTCCCATTGTCTATCTATACTCTTACCAAACATATATTAATCTTCTCTGTGTAATTTTATTGCTACTCTTGGAGAGAAAAAATTGCATAAGTAAATACTGCTATCTGAAGATCCATACTAGAGCTATCATTCTCATTATAGGATAATTAGAATTTTGAAGAGAGAATATGAATTTGGAGCTCTTACTGAGGTGGGATGTCATACTTGGGTGGGATTTCTGCCAGTCCTGGGTGGCATGTGACATGAGAGCCCTGGGTGGAATGCAGAAAGAATGCACAGACACAAAATAATACATTTCACTTCCTTCTTGCTTCTGTAATGGTAATTTATGAAAGCAAAGTCATGAACTTGGGCCATATGACAACTGGCAGATTCATCAGACCCTGCGTCTTTGGCCTTTAAAGATAAAACTGCTCACCCTGGTTTTAAGTCTGGGGAATGTTTTCTTGGGTTAGATAAGATATTTTGACCATCAGAAAGTATTATTTTCTCTTTTCAATTTGCATTTTCTGTGAATCTTAGAAGCATAAGGCTTAGCAGGCACAGGATTAGGGAAACAAAGCCCCTTCATCTCTCAGTAAATAGCTGTTTCCTGTAACAAGCCCGATTCCATCCCCAGATGCTTAGAATTTGCAAGGCTGGTGATTCTGTTTCTAAATTCTCTTTCCTCATTTCCTTCTTCTTTCTTCCTCCTCCTTGATGAATACACTGCTCATACTGTCTAGCCCTGTTCTCGGCTCCAAAGAAAGCCAACTCCGTGGCATAGAAAGATGTCACTGAATATAAAGACTTACCTACATAATGTTCTTTGAGAAACTCTGTCATCTATTAGTTAGCAAAAATTTTTATTAAATCCTTCATTAGGAATGATGAAGAATGCAAAAAGAGATTAAGTGTTTATAAGTTGAAGGTTCACATACCAGCAGACATTAAAAGCTACGTGAATACTGTTTGAATTTGAGAGTTACGATGACTGTGATGTGATTCTCAGTTGTGTAATATAACTTTGTAGCTTTCTCTTTACTAGCCTTTATCCCCATTTGTAAACTTAAAGGCTTACTCACTCTCATTATTAATAATAATCTCTTACCTAATTAGATAATAACATGAAGTAACATATTTTCAACCCTTAATAGGAAGCAGAATCTAGGTTAATAAAGTCTCTGCTTTATTTCTTACAGCTAAATCTATAAGGCCAGGTAGTACTGGCATTCTTATTTTACAGATAAGGAAATTAAAACTAAAGTAGTAGGCCTGATAATAAAGCCCAGGTAGACTACAGAGCCATGCCCCAGACAACTGATCTCTCATAGTTAATGTATTTCTTGGCTGTACATTAATGATATATCAAGAATCATCCTAGAGAAATTGAAGTTAGAAAAATTGATTGTAGTTTTCTTTTTTTTTTAAAGAGTGAGAGAGAGTGAGAAAGAGGGAGAGAGAGAGAGAGAATTTTAATATTTATTTTTTAGTATTTGGCGGACACAACATCTTTGTCTGTCTGTGGTGCTGAGGATTGAACCCGGGCAGGGTTCGAGCAACTTGTGTACATTGATACAGCAGGTGTGGGAGCAGTTTATTGTAGGACAGGAGGGGTATATATACATTCCACATTGCTTATCTTAATTAACATAAACTAGATATAGCAGTCAACCAATAAGGAATCTCCACACTTAATGGCTCGCTGGCGTTACTTCACAAACCACTCCCTCTGGCAAAATGCCAGGCGCCATCTTGACTTGTTTACAGACCCTAAGAAATAGCATTATACAGTTTTATGAGAATTCAATATTAAGTGCCTATATTTTCCCTTGAAAATAGTATGTGCTTGGTACCCTCATATTATTATTACTTGAATTAAAAATATGATATATTATATATAGTGTCTGAAGCAATGTCAACTATACTCTGAATTCTAAATCAATGTCAACTGTATCTGCTACTACCTCTGACCTAGCAGAGAAAAAGCCCACCCAGCAGTTATTAAAATGCAATGCAATTATTAGAGAGATGTATAATATCTCAAATATTAGACATCTGTAATCATGAATAAAGAGATATCAAAGTCAACCTAGAAGATGTGGCTGACCAGGGAAAGCATTATCAGGAAAGCCACATTTAGAGAAAAGGTCTCAAATGTCTAATGGAATTAATTACACTAAATGAAGAAGTGATTGGAGGGTATTTTGACAGAAAGCCAAAGCAGAATGTTTCTAGAGCTCAAGGAATGCTCACAGAAAACAGAATGGAATGGCCTTTTGCAACAACATGGTGTGAGAAGGAGCAGTAGCAAGAGGTGAGGTGGAGAAGTGGGCAGAAGCCAGGTCACACTGGGCCTTGTCAACATGTGAAGCCATTGAAGCTCCACCCAGGGCATAACAAAATAGCATCCAACTGATGGAATCTTTCAGTGAAGACACTGGACCCATCGCTGCCAAAAGTGCAGGCACTGCTTTTTTTTTTTTTTTTGGCATAAAAAAAAAAAAAAGTTCCAATTGAAGGCCTGAGTCCTCTCCAAGTACTGTTGACACTCTTACCTTGGATCAAAGGAAGCAGTGTTGCATAGAAACAATATGTCAGATCAGCCTGATTCACAGAAGTATTGATTCCAACTGTCAGCAGGATACTTTCTAAAGGTCAGACTCGAAGGGGTAGAATATACTGCTCACCTTGTCAGAAAGAAGTTGATGTCCACGAAAACTGTATAATGAAAAGAAACAAATGGAGAATTGGGAGTCAGATTGACCTGGTGGATCAAAAATGAATTCCACTACATACCAGCTACCTGCTTGCCTGACTAAATTTCTTTCACAAATATTTATTAAGGACTTGCCCTGTAGACTTCGGCAAGTTACTCCAACTTGCTGAGACATTTTCCTCACTTGCAAAATGAGGATTGCAATACTTCCCTTAGAACATCTAGCATAGCTGGATATGGTGGTGCTCACCTGTAATCCCAGCTACTCGGGAGGCTGAGGCAGGAGGATGGTAATTGTGAGGCCAGCCTAGGCAACATAGTGAGATTCTGTTTCAAAATAAAATAGAGCTGGGGATTCAGCTCAGAGGTAGACCTCTTGTTTAGCATGAGCGAGACCTTGGGGTTAATTCTTAACAGCACACACACATACACACACAAACACACAAAATAGTACAGTTCAAAGCACATGTTAGATTTTCAGTAAAGTTTTTCTCCCTTTCAATTTTCCCTTTACCACTTTTTGTTTCATAAATATCGTTTGAGTACTTTCTGTGTTCCAGCCACTAATATGATCACTAAGAAGGAACAAAACAAGCAGATTTTCTTGGAGCTTACGTTCAGTGACGGAGACAGAAAAAACATGAGCAAACAGACCAAAAAAGTTCCTAATAGTGACTAGTGTCATAGTGTGTTCATTGTGTAGGGTGATGAGAGTTGGCCTCTTGGAGGAAGTGACATTGGGAGTGAAAGAAGAATAAGAAATACAGCCTATGCTGGGTGTGATGGAGCAGGCCTCTTGTCCCAGCTTCTGGGGAGGCTGAGGCAGAAAGATCCCTTGATCCCAGGTGTTCAGGGCCAGCCGAGGTAACATGCTGAGACCCCTTCTATTTAAAAATGGCAAAACAAGTGAAGCCCACAATGCAGAGACATGATTTTGTGCTTTCCTGATAGAGGGCACAGAAATTCAAAGTGTGCTGAGGTGGAAATAACTTTGGAGTGTTGGAGTAGCAGGATGAAGCCAGGCTCCTAATGGAGGGAGGGGCAATTGCTGAGTGACAAGGCTGGGTAGTAGTCAGTAGCCCACTTCAAATGAGCATCCTGCTGGCAGAGCAAGATGCAGCTGTCAGAGATGGTACACAACCGCAGGGAGGAGGGCATCCTCCCCAGCACTCCTCTGCCTTGTTCCCCACCTGTGTTACATGGCCACGTGAGCATTTCAGAGCTGCTGGGACATCTGGACTAGATAGATAATTTTGCTGTTTACTCCAACCCTGCGGTTCTCCCGAGAACAGATTTACATCTTCAATCTTTCTTTAATCTCTTGGATTGTAGCTTATATCACTTTGGAAGATACACATTTTACAATAGAATCGTGGAGTTTACATGCTCACAGCAAAGGTAGATAAGGGAACTTAATAGAGATACTGTAACAGAGGCACAAAATGCTCGGGCATGGCACAAGATAGTCAAGGTCTAAATCTGTGGTCTGGGAAACACAGGGGAGTCTAATGTTTCTGGGCTTCAAGGGTGGGACATATGATATTCTTCCTTATTTTTCCCCCTAAATATTTTTACTAATTTTGGTGTTATGGTTTGAATGGGTGGTGTCCCCCAAAAACTCACATGTGAGACAATGCAAGAAGGTTTGAAGGAGAAATGACTGGGCTATGGCCTTAAAAGAATCCCTAATGGGATTAACTGAGTGGTAATTGAAGGCAGGTACAGTGTGGCTGGAGAAAATGGTTCAATGGGGGCATGACTATGGGGTATATATTTTGTATCTAGAGAGTGAAGTGTATCTCTCTCTCTCTCTCTCTCTCTCTCTCTCTCTCTCTCTCTCACACACACACACACACACACACACCCCTTCCTGATCATCATGTGAGCTGGTTTCCTCTGCCACCCTCTTCAGCCATGATGTCCTGCCTCACTTTGAGCCCAGAGGAATGGAGCCAACTTTCTAAGGACTAAGACCTTTGAAACTGTAAGCCCTCAAATAAAATTTATTCTCTAAAATTGTTCTGGTCATATCTTTCAGTCACAGCAGCTAAAAAGTTGACTAAAACAATTGGTAAATCCAGATTCCTTTGTACTCATTTGTTTTTACCTTTTTTTTTTTAA
Source organism: Urocitellus parryii (assembly GCF_045843805.1). Lineage (NCBI taxonomy): Eukaryota > Metazoa > Chordata > Mammalia > Rodentia > Sciuridae > Urocitellus > Urocitellus parryii. The sequence goes on along the minus strand of NC_135531.1, from coordinate 140,480,731 downwards.
AAAAAAATATGTGTTTTGGAGAGATGAAGTTTCTTAAATTACTCTCTCTTTAGGGTCAGGAATGCCCACATCTTACCTTTGACCATTTTGATTTATGCTGTCTTTTTCTAACCTCCCACAGGTGACATGATTTCATTTACATCAGAAAAGTTCTGCCCCAGACATTTCTTTCTCATAATTAAACATTGTATAATATTTGTAGTTCTTGCAGAGCCCATAAACCTTTAGTCTTTTTACTAGAGTTTTTTTTGGGGTTATACCCCCAAATTAAATGATCTCTTTTATTAGAGGCAAAGATGTCAGAGTTTTCTCTCATCTAGCAAAATACAATTAATATTTCCCTATGCTTCTCCTTCACACATGCATTTTATTACATATTTAAAAGATATAAGTCTGGACACTAAGGAATTAGACTTGGAATGTACAGTAGGCATTAGAGAAATATGTAAAGACAGTGATTTCCAGGATATAGGACTAGAGAAAACAATTTGGCCATTTTTGGGTTACTTGAGAACTTCCAATAATGAGACCTACAAGGTCTTTTTCTATAAATGGGCAGAAAAGCAAATTCTCAGGAAGCAGATCTGATAATAGGTACTCAGTCCCAAATGCCAAAAGGGAAATATCATCTTTATTCAGTGGTAGACAAATGGTCACAATTATATGTGCTGCAGAAATGTCTCTTTCTGCAGTGGCATTAGATGCCTGGAGATAAATGGACTTCTTTTCCCTAGCAATTCATTAGGTAGTTCATTGCCATAATTTGGGGTCTTAGGCCTGCTACAGGTCTTACCTGCAGTTTACCTTCTTCCAACTCATTTGCTACCAAAAAGGAAGAAATAGAATCCTGGGATCTGCATAGGTTTTGCAGAGGCCTGTGGGCGGTACCTTCATTCCACTAGTCTCTAGCTTGCTCAGGATGGAGATGCACAGAGAAATTAATGTTAGGAGACAGAGCAGCAACAATATTTTCACCAATGTAACTTCTTATTTTGTCTGATGATAGCAACAGTAAAACTTTATTATACAAAATTTGGGCAATTGAGCATAAATAGGATACAAATGAGCTATGACTTTAGCACTCAGGAAAAATGTTCTTCATTACCTGTCTCTGTCTTCTGCTGTACCCATATTTGAACTAAGGACATCTTTTTTTTTTCTCTCTCTCATAAACTTTTTTAATAATGTAGGGGTATCTAAATGTTCCATCACCAGAATGAGCCATACAGCTCTCTAATGGCAGGAGTCCATCTGAAATGCATTACAGTTGTTTCTCTTCTGTTTCAGTTCCATTGGGCTGATGTGAGGGAAGTAGTATGTTAGAGAGGTCGTGGCTAGATTCTGAGGCAGGAATACTAGGTTTGAGCCAGGCTTAGCATAGCCCTGTGACCTTGGTGAAGTAACGCAATGTCACAGTGCCTTGGTTTCTCCCTGTATAAATAGATATAATGATAATGCTGTATATAGTGGGGTCCTCTGTGGCTAGAAGAAGGGCCTGGCACATACTGAGAATTTAATAATGTAAGCTATTCTTGTTGGAAGACGTAAGCGCCAATGCCTACAGGGGCCAGTCAGATCATGTAAATGAGGTAGGTCTAAAAACTGAAGCCCTTTTGGTCCATCTTTTTATTTCCCCACATTTTATTAAAGATAAGAAGATGAAGGAAAAATTCTCAAACTGTGAGAGAGTAAAAAAAAAGCCCAGCACAAGCATGATAAATCAAAATGACCTTCGTATTGTAGGAGAACAATGCAAAGTGGTGAGGACCATGGAAACGGGATTTGGAGCCTTGTACTCGGCTCCAGACAATTGTTAAGAAAACCTGGAAAACTAGATTAGTATGTGAAACTTCCCAGTCTTTAAATGATGGCACTTAAGAGGAAAAACATTTTTTTTTAAGTTCTATGTGATTTAAGCCACATACAACTTCAGGCTGTCTTGGAGCCGTAAATTCCCAGTTTGAGAATGCTGAGTTTCTTCTAAGTAGTGAATTCTGCATTCTAGTCCAGGTGGCCTTCCTGGTTACTTCTGGTTCCCTGGCTGCTGATGTGACACCTGACTCACTGTACATTTATTTATACCTCTCTCTCTCTCTCTCTCTCTCTCTCTCTCTCTCTCTCTCTCTCTCAGGCTGAAAGGACCAAAGGATATATTTCTCATCACTGTCTGTTCATGGAAGTCTCTAATATATTTTGATCATCCAGAGATTGAAATAAGGAGTGCTAGTCAGAGAAAATGTCACACGTCTCTTGTTCCTGTCCCTTGCCCACACAATACCTACTTTGCCTTATTTGGGTATCCCAGTCCTTCCCTAAATTGCTACCTATAACTGATAATGGAGACCCTCGAAATCACCCCATCTGACTTTTGAAATGTCATCTTGCCAGTTTAATGTGTTTAATTGCTTTCTCCTCTGGAAATTCTGGGCCATGCCTCCTGCTCATTAGAGTGGAGAATAGCAATTCAAAATGGGTTTGACTCTGGTTCACATTTGCTGAGGAAGGAGATGCTAAACCGTTGATGCTTTGGGGACTGCTTCTGAATCATCCTGAGGCACCAATTGCTCATTCAGACCTAAGGGAATAAGTACTGGGGGAAACAGCTTCCTAATATACTAGTTAATGATCAGGGAAGGCAAAGAAGGGCGAGGACTCTGCCGGACCTCTTGGGAATAGTGTAAAAGGGGAGATACCATAGCTCAAAGCACAGATTTTCAGACCAGCCAAGGGATGCCTCAAAGCAGTCGGGTTGATTCTTGTTTCACAACCTACAATAGCTGCCCAAATAGAAGAGCATAAGGGAATTCTGAAAGGCCTGTTGCTCTCCAGGGAGAGGCTCTCCTTTCTCCACAAACTTCCAGTTGGGTTTGCAGAGATCAGTCTAACATCGCCATTTTCTCCTCTGGTCCTACAGTGTCCCTTGTTTAGCTTTCTGTCTTCTAACACAACTGTATATATGCTCTCTATTCTACTCATTTGTTTTAGAGTTTGTCTTTGTGCATTGTCTTTTCTATGTAGAAGATCATCCTCTCTTTTCCAACTGCACAAATCCTGGGTGGACATCAAGATTTGTCTCCATCAAGAAACCATTCTGGATTTTTTTGTAATGCACTGGCATCTCAGGCCTTGAGGAAGAGAGCAAATTCTTTATTTTTCCCTCAACTCCATTTTTTCATCCTGTATCCTCTCCTCAGGGTAATATGATTAACCAGATTCTAAATTGATTGGCCAACTTTTGCCAATGGTAGTATATTTTAACTTCCAAAAGAATATGTCTAGATGTGATTTTCGGTGTTTTTAACTATTAAAATAGGATCTGGGAAATCACCCAACCTGATTTCCACAATACACTTTTCTTTTGTCCTGAAACTTCCATTGTATACTTTGAGATTATGGATCTTGTTAGATAGGAGTACAGGGACACCAAGATGGTGGAGTCAGGGTCCAAGAAAATGTCAGCTGAAGGGCAAGGCAGGGAGATGAGTCATTGAGTCCTATTATGGTAAGTTCCATTTACCATTTCAACTCCTGCCACTGAGGACACTCCTGCCACAGGTTTGGTATTCTAAAGTGACCAATAGGTATGAAGTGGATGGTATATTCTTATTCAGTTTTCTAAAGTAACCAATAAGAGAAAATTGAACATTATTCTAATCAGGTATTGTAACCAATGGGAGCAAATAGGGTAAGGTCTTCAATCAGATTTGCATAGGGGAAGAAGAGCATGCTTCCCATCTCAGCAGAAAAGACACTAATTTCTAGATATCAGGACCTTAATCCTCTATCTCTTGCTCAACCCACTTTGCTCCACCTTACCCAGTGCTACTTTTACCTCTGCCTTGGATAAAACTGTATGTTGCCTCTTAACTTCTTTCCATCTTGCTCAATTCCTTGTTCGGGACGTGAAGGATCAGAACCCCAACTGGATATTCCAATGATTACAATCTGAATTAGTAGTGTACAAGGTACAATTTAGGAGAACACTAAACAACAAAGGGATATTTGCTTCTATTTGCTCTTGTCTCTGTGTCTGTCTTCCCTTTGGGACTCTGTAGAAACAGTAACTGTGCTTCACACTTTCTGTTTGTTTGTTTTTTTTTCCTTTAACCCAGGGGTGCTTAACCACTGGGCCACATCACCAGACCTTTTATATCTTGAGACAAGATTTTGCTAAATTGCTGAGGCTGGCTTTGAACTTGCAATCCTCCTACCTTAGCTTCCCAAACTACTGGGAATACAGGTGTGTACCACAGCTTAAGGTTTCAAAACTCTCTCCCTAATGCCAGGAATCCCCTACATTGTTTCAGGTAACAACTTTCTTTTGAAGAGGAACAAAATGGTCTGATGAAAAGTGCAGCATTTGAAGCTAGATTCTGTGGATTCTAATCCGGTTTCTACCACAGTATAGCTTTTAAGTCAGTCACCTCCTTTCTGTGTGCTTCGGTTTCCTCATCGGTATTATGAAGCTGTTACAGTGCTCCTGTTTCAGGATTGATTGGAAACAAATTGAAATAGTGTTTCCGAAGGGCTGAGAGCAATGCCTGGAATACAGTCTCTATCCAGCAAAGTTCAGTCACCATCATCATCATCACTACTCTCAGGCATCAGTACCCTCAGAAATCCATCGAAGTCCCCAGCACAGTTTTTCTTTCACTGTACAGTCTGCATGCGTGCATTATTCTCTCTACATTTTCAGGTCTGTTGCAAGTCCATTTTTAATTGTCTGAACCAATATAAGGAAAAAAAAGGTGGGGAGATCCCATGAAAATAGAAAAGAGATTAGTGGAGTAGAGAAAGGAGATTGGGGAGGGATGGGAAAAGGGAGGAAAAGTGGAATGAATCTGAACAAACTTTCCTATATACATATGTGAATATACCAAAGTGAGTTTCACCTTTATGTAAAAACATAATGTACTAATAATGTACTAATTAAACAAAACTACAGAAGAAAGATGATGAGTACAGTAGAGGGAGGGGGACAGGCAGATGAAGAAAGGGGGGAGAAGGAAAAATACTGGACACTGCATCGGAGCAAGTTATATCCCATGCTTGCATCATTATGACAAAGTAAGCCCCAATAAAATATATATATATATCATCAACTAATAAAAACTCTGAAGTTCATCATGTGAAGAATAAAGAAAGAACTGTCCGTCGATGAAATGTGCTGTGAAAAATCATGTTACATATTTTAGAGTGGGAGTCAGAAATCATCATGTACCAAATTGCTCTTTTTATGGATCAGGAAACCAAGGTTTTGGATGGAGGGGAAACCCCCCAAGCCCTCCAATCTGCAAAAGACTGAGTCAAGTCTATTCCTCAGGAGTACAGCCATGCAAACCTTTTGATCCTCCAGTCTCACTGGAGTATTTCGAAATGAAAGGTGGCAGGTACCTTTGCATCCTAGATTAGAAAAGACATGTTAAACTAAATGTCCCCCCAAATGGCTATATATCCAATTTAATAGGCATATAGTTCTTGCGTGCTTATTAAAGACCAAGTTTCTTTTTTAATGGATACCTCATAAGGTTTTATAAATAAGATCAGAGGCCAGTGCTTGGTCTCCCTACTGAGTAATTAGTTTTACCTATTCAGGATAAGAACAACCAGCAGGATTAACAAAATGATGTACATAATATAACAACTACAGCAACAGGTCATGGTGGTCCACCTTCTTGCAATTCGCCCAGTCTCTATCCTTGCCTGCATTTTTTCTCAATTTGCTATTAGCTATGTCACTACTGGCACTATTTTTAAAAAAATTTTTTTAGTTGTTAATGGACCTTTATTTATTTATATGTGATGCTGAAAATTGAACCCAGTGCCTCACGCACACTAGACAAGTGCTCTACCACTGAACTACAATACCAACCCCAGCACCATTTCTTTTCCAAGATAAAATGAAGTGATTTTCCAAGACACTAAATATTTTTAAAGACTTAAATATTTACTAATCATTGGCATCCCAGATGATGACCTTTAAAGGTTTTTCCAGTATTCATTAAACACCAACAGTTTTCTTATAAATTTCCTGGATGCCTTTCAAGAGCCTAGCAACCAGTGGCATTGTCGTTGTGATTTTTAGACCATTATTTTGTTAATCAGAGTTTATCTCATGATCAGTAATTAAGATACAACTAAAAGTTCTTTCAGAAATAAATTAAGCTACTACAGAGAATCTCACCAAGAATAAATAAAGTACATAAGAACTCATGCACAGCAAATATTAAAATCTGATGAGACTCTCAAAATGAAAAAAAAAAAAAGCCAAATCTAAGCCCTGGGGAGGATCATTCTCCATATATTTAACAGTCTGCCCTGTCCAGACATCTGAAGGCAGATTATGCAGTTATTACCCATAAACATCATGCTAGTTTATAATCCTATGTCTCAAGGGGTTTACTGTACAGTGTGAGGGGAGGTGACACATTTTCTAAGATAATGGCCTTACAGTAGAACATGAAAGACACCTTAATAATTCCATACAAAGTACAGCAATATTCAGAAAAAGGAGAGACATACTGGATAGTTAAGGACAGAAACTTTGGGGGGCAAAAGATTAGGAATCAAATTTCACTTGAACCACAGACCAGCTTTGGAATAACTAAATTGTTTAATGCCTCAGAGCCCAGGTTTTCTCAGTGTAAAATAATTATACTGAGAGGTTGGATGGATTAGCCAAGAGTCTGGTGCCTCACAGGCTGAGGTGCTTATAAAGGTGACATTTACAATGGTACTTGAGGGATGAGAAAATGTGGATGGGCCAAAATGAGTGGGGTGTACGTATCAGTGGAGGAGACCAAGGGAGATACAGATTCAGGTGACCATGGCAATGCACAGGGAAGAATCTTGTAAACAAATTGTTTTTCAAGGAAATAAATATAAGACTGAAAAGATAAGTCAGGAACAGATATTAGAATGACACATTGGGACATTCTGTGTAATGAAGTAATTTCTATCGTTGCCTGGATGGAGCCAATTTATATCATGGTTCTTGTCTTGGTTAAGAACATGGGTTCAAGAGACAGTCCCCTTATCATTCTAGTTTCACTCTCCACTTTGTTTGTGATCTCAAGAACTTAGCTGAACATCTCTGTTCCTCAAAGGCCTCCTTCATAAAATAGAGTGAATACTGCTGGAGGTCCTATATTACTCAAATTCCCAGTCCTATGACAAAATAACCAAGAAAAACAAAGGAGAAAAAACTTACTTTATCTTACAGTTTCAGTGGTTTCAGTCCATGTTGGCTGGCTCCACTGCTGTGGGCCCAAGGTGAGGCAGAATATCATGGCAGCATAAAATGGTGGAGAGATGGAAAAAAGCTTCTCAGGTCATGGCAGCCAAGAAAGAGGGAGAGGGAGAGGGAAGTAAAGAGGGAGAGAAAAAAAATCTGCCCTCAACCATTGTCTGCTTTCAGGGATAATGGGCTAAATCTCTCAACCCATGTCTCCTACCAGGACAATCAAAATTACTTGATAAAAATATATATTTAAGTTCTTCCTCAAATCATTGTACATATGAAAATCATGAAGAGTTATCTGAACAAGATTAAGGAGACAGCAGGATCTCAAAATAGCAAGAAATCCCTGAAAGCCCTGTAAGATTAACTCCCACGAATTTATAACATTTGTCCTTCTAGATGAAACGTAACTGCAGGAAAAGAGCTTGTGTTTGACACCTCAGGGGACGAGAAGGTGGAAACTCAAGGCCAGCTGAGGATGGGAAGTCTGATGAACATTCCCTGATCATGATTCTAGAGGGAGGCAAACAAGAATAAATCATTCCCTTCCGTATAGTGTGGGAGTGACTGTTGTCCTGGATCAGCAGTTTGCAGTGGGGAAATGTGACCTGGAACTTAACCCGTCTCTGGGAATTGGAACATAACATGTTTGTCCCCTGATGGAATCTCAGTCTAATTTTATAAAGTAAATAGGACTTAAAATCTCAGCTCTTGAATGTAGTTTAAAATAGTTTCAGATTGCCATTCTCCAGATATACACAAAAAAGAATAAAAAGTCTCTGCTGGAGGGTTTTTGTATTTTTTTTTTTATTTGGGTCCTAGGAAATACCTGCAAATACTTTTTCAAAGCCAATAACCAGCCCACAAACTACCACTTCCTCCCCACCACCCCCCAAAAAAACAGGATTCTAAGAGTAAAAGTCAGCAGAGACATTAGCCTTAGACACTGAGTCCCTTGTCTTTTGGGAGGACAATTATCAGATTCGGATTATAAGACAATTAAGCATATTTGATGAAAAAAAAATGACCAAATTGTAGGGGAATCTGGGAAACAAGAACATTTTTAAAATTAAAAAATGCTAATATAGAAATTATATCTGATATTGTGATGGCTCCTGCTTCACTTTTCTTGCTAAGGATGCCTTTAGCCATTCCAGGTCTCTTAATTTTCCAAATAAATTTTATGATTGCTTTTTCTATTTCTATGAAGAATGTCATTGGTATTTTAATAGGAATTACATTAAATCTGCATAACCCTTTTGGTAATATGGCCATTTTGACAATATTAATTCTGCCTATCTAGGAACATGGGAGATCTTTCCATCTTCTGAGGTTTTCTTCAATTTCTTTCTTTAGTGTTCTGTAGTTTTCATTATAGAGCTCTTTCACCTCTTTTGTTAGATTGATTATTTTTTTGAGGCAATTGTGAATGGGTAGTTTTTGTAATTTCTCTTTCAGTGGATTCATCACTAGTGTATAGGAATGTGTTTGATTTATGGATGTTGATTTTGTATCCTGCTACTTTCCTGAATTCATTTATTAGTTTTAGAAGTTTTATGCTGAAATTTTTGGATCTTCTAGATATAGAATCTTGTCATAAGCAAATACTGATAGTTTAAGTTGGTCTTCATCTATTTGTATTCCTTTAATTTCTTTCTTTTGTCTAATTGCTCTGGTTACAGTTTCAAGGATGATGTTGATGAAAGAGGACATCTTTGTCTTGTTCCAGTTTTTAGAGGGAATGCTTTCAATTTTTCACCATTTAGAATGATGCTGGCCTTGACTTTAGCATGGAACCAAACTAGGTGTCCTTCAATAGATGAATGGATAAATAAAATCTGATTTTATATATAATTACTTGATAAATATATATATTTAAGTTCTTCCTCATAATATCCCCCCATGGGATATTATTCAGCTTTAAAGAAGAGTGAAATTATGGCATTTGCCAGTAAACCGATGGACTTGGAGAATATCATGCTAAGTGAAATAAGCCAATCTCAGAAAAACCAAAGGCCAAATATTTTCTCTAATATGTGGCTGCTAATTCACAATAAGGCAGGGGGGAGCACTAGAGAAGAAGAACATTACCTTAGATTAGGTAGAGGGAAGTAAAGGGAGGGGAGGGGAAAGATGTGGGAATAGGAAAGATGGTGGAATAAAGCAGACATTATTACTGTATGTATATATGTGACTACATGACCAATATAATTCTGCAACATGTACACTCAGAAAAATAAAATTATATACCATCTATATATGACATATCAAAGTGCATAAATGCATTCTACTGTCATGTATACTAATTAAAACAAATTTAAAAATTTATACCTTAAATTAAAAATCTAATGGGTGGGATTGGCAGAAGTTACATGCAGTTAAAGAGAATTAATGAGAGATGCAAGAGGAGAAATGATATAGGACCTGGCCAAGCAAAACAAAACAAAAATAAGAAAGATTTCTATGAGCTAGTTAGCATAAAGGAAGTTTAATGAGTTTAACTGGAGCATGAAGAGGTCTGGTGGGTAGAGAAGAAGAGGGAACAAGTAATGTAAAGAACTGTATTTGAAAAGTTAAATTTTCTGTAGGCCATGCAAAACTGCACATCACAAGTACAAGACATCAACAAATTTAAAGCTAAATTAAAAAGAAGAAGAAAGGCTTGATCTCTAGTATCCTGTCACCAAACTGCAGTAGCTTACTCTTCCGCTTTCTGCTCTTCTTTCTCATAGCTTCTCCTACTGCTTGTCACTAAACCTTGAATCATCCAGAAAGAAAAGCCCTCTACTGTCTCCTGTGCAAGCTACTCTCAAGTGCTCACTGCTGCCCCATGTGGCCGTCCACAGTTCCTGGCTCGATTGCTTGTGCATGCTCTTCCCTGTTTCAAAAATCCCTCACCACCCTAACAAAACAAATTATGGAATCGATATTCTAGATACCAACAGATCTCTGCAATAAAAGGATATATTGAGCCATAACAAATGCTAACCAGAAAGGAAAAAAAAAAAAACAACTCCATAAGCTACTAGCAGCATGGCTAGGTAGCAGTTAGAATAAATTTCTGCCAGATTCAAGAAAAGAGTATTTTATAACAAAGTTTGGAAGAAGAAAGCATTCATTGCTTACACTAAACCTACATTGGCCATTGATAAGGAAGGCAAGTCAATGTGAAAGAGGCAATGTTTGTGGACAGGAGGTTGTAGTTTATCAAGTATTTGCCACCTCTCCTTTGTTTGGGGTTGTAAGCAGAATGTGAGGGAGGGGTTGATGAAGTTCCTCTTCCTGAGGATTTGAGTCAAGGGTTCCTGAAGCTTAGGAGTGTGGAACTGCTTTTGTCCTAGGTGTGTCCCAAAGCTGTCAGCTGTCTCTCTTTCCTTCTCTCCTCCATTCTTTAGTTAGTCTGTAACTATATTTGGAACATTTCACATCTTTTCTTCTCCAACAACATATTTGACATCAAAGGAAGAATCTAGAAGCTTTAAAATTCATGAAGAGGGGCTTGTACATGTAATGCAAGGGAATTTTCCAGAGAGCCATTTGGTATGCTAGAAGAGCCTGGGCTTCGTTCGGTTCCTGATATGCTTCCTGATATGGACCCCACTAGCTAAGCAAAGATGGGCCAGATCATGAGTTTTGTGTCTGGTTTCCTCACAAATGAAGTGTAGATGACAATAGCACCTCCAAGGCAGTGTTCCTGGGGATATCAGAAAGATATGTGACATTCTTCATGCAGTATTCCACGGGGCCCACATTCTGCATGTGTTCTCTGAGTAAATAGAAATGTATTCTAACTATAACCCTGATTCTTGAGGTCCGTTGAGATATCTGCAGAATTAGTACACAAAGCAATTGAAGTCAACTGTTGCCTTGCTCACTTGGATAATTTGCATATTTGCAAACAGTCCCCAGTATTGATGAGTTAGGACTTATAGAGATTAAGGGGGTACAGTTGGTGATGGGTTTCTAGCTCTCTTTGACAGGCTCCCTGCAGTCCATTGTGCATCTTGTTATTACCCTGGGAGTTGTGGGTAGAAGCTCAGGGACAATAATATGCCCTGAGGAATAGTCGTGTCTTTTTTTTTTTTCCGTTATCTGCTCAGAGACATCATATACGTAGCTTTCTTTTTAAATTTACTTACCTGACAGTGCTCTTGGAGTTGGACGAAAGACAAGGGGATGACATTAATAATTCACTGATTGAGAAGGCTCACTTAAGTGGAAGGAAAACATGAAGAGATTACAACAAATGAGATGACAGTCCAAGTTCTTCAAAAACTCTCACAAGTGAAAAACCCAAACACATGGAATCACTGGCACACAACCAGGTCTAAAGGAGCTCCAAACATCTGGTCCAGCCCCCTCGGTGTCAAAGCCTGGCAGTGTGGTCAGGGAATGACATTTACCGCAAGGATAGAGCAAGCAGGATCACTGAAGAGCAGGTTCCTTGCATCATAAGGTCAGACTGAGCACAGAACAAAGTATGTAACAAAGTCTTCTTTGGGAGCAGGCATGATTTGATGCCTTTGCTTTCATTTAAAACCACACATAGGTTTATTTGCTAATGTTTTAAGTAGGTTAGAAACATATTCTGGAATTCCAATTTTGGAACTAAGAATAAACTCTCTTCTTGTAATTGAATCAGTCATTATGTGGAATATAAGATTCTCCAGATGAGAATTTGATAAAATGAAATGTAATGATACTTCCTGTCAATTCCCAGGCCAGTAGAGTGAAGGAAGGGTCTCTTGCCCTGGAAGAGAAGGGTCATGTACTGCGCCTCTCAGGTAGGACGTACAACAGTGCAGGAGAGAAACTACGCATTGTCTCACAAATCTCAGGTCCACTGAAGTGCTGGACTTTGTCCAGTTGTGACAAAGGTGGCAATTGTGTCTGCTAGCTTCATCTGGGGCAATAGCACAGACTGAAGTGTGAATTTTGCTCTCTCAGGTTGCTGGGGGGCCAACAAGATCTCATTTGGAGTGCAGAGAAGCCAGACACTTTAAACCACATATGTTCAATTCTTTTCAAGGATTAAAGCAAGCACTCTGAAACTGAAACCACTGAACCCCAATTTAAATACTCATATGCAGAAACAATTGCAACATTTTGATCATAACTATCAGATTAGAGGGCCTCTCTGGTACATAGAAAGCCTCTGTCCAAGGGATCAGTAATTTGGGGATCCAGGCTCCATACTTGAGAGACTACCTCCAGCTCTCCTCCCAATATAGATGAAAAGGGGAATGAGAAAAACTGTTAAATGGTTATAAGATGCCAAGTACTGTGTCAAACGTTTTATAAAAATTATTCATGACATTTTATTGGAGAAAGTTAAGAAACTTGTTTAAATTGTTTCAAGGTGATGGAACTGAAATGGTCTTTTTAAATGTTTGTATTTTTTCTATTATATCCGTTTTCCATAAGAAGTTAGTCACGGTGATGATGATATTATTCTTAAACCATTAAAACAAACAAACAAACAGACAAAAAGATAACATTTATCCAGGAAGACACAATTTTCCTTTTAGAAAAAATGAAACTAGGCATAAGTGGTGACCATTTGGAAAGCAGATCATTGTTCAGCTCTTAAATACCTTAGGTATTAACGTGTTCCTTCTTCATTCCAAAAGTACTTCAGCATAGTACACTGAATTGATTTGTGTGCTTAAAGATTCAAATGACTGTGTCTAAGTTCATATGAGTTTTCTTTCTTCTTAAATGTATTGAGAAGCATATCAACAGAAAGAATTCAAAGACCGTAAGCTATCTTTTCCTGTATATCATTGCATAATTGGTGGCTAATGAGCTACATGAGAATAAAGAAAACTAACAAAATGAAAGCAACTCTATTTGTCTCCTTTTGGATAGTTAATGCATTGAGAATGCATTTTCTCATAGAAATTGTTAGGCTCTTTGCATTTGTTTTTATTTTAATTTTTGTTGCCATTATTATTCAAATCACCTCTTCCTTCTATAGAGGAAGATTAAAGTGTTTCATGTTCTTAAAGTGCCTCATAATATCTTTAGGGAATAGTGAGCTATAATTACTCTCATTATTTTAGATAAAGAAGCATGGAGCTATTGACTTGGCCTGGGTTAGATGATCAATTTTAGAAAAAAAAAATCTAGAATCTAGGGCCCTTTTGATTTCACTCTCCTATTTTGGATTTACAAGAAATCCACAGCTTATCTTTGGATATAGCTTCTCCTGTTAGGAATAGCCAGGGCTGTATATGGGGAGAGTTAGGAGCTGTGCAGCACATCCTGTTTGTGTCCCACAGGTGTGTTAAATTAAACTGGGAATGGCACAGACTATTCCAAATAACAAGGGACCTTTCAAAATATGCATATTTTTAAAGTCTCCTTCCTTCCCCTGGACTAACTATACCAGAGTTTTAAAGAATGAGGCTCAAGAACCAGGTTGACCCAAACATCAGGATGGCTTTGATATTCAGCAAGGAAAGCTTGGGAAGCACTGAATTGTCCATTTATCTGATGCACAGAGACCCTGTTTAGCAGCTCTAGTTTCAGGATCATTTTGGAAGTAGCATGGCTTAGATTTGAATGGTCATTCTATCACTCGTTACCTCTGTGACCTTAGCACATCCTGAATTTGACGTGAATTGATAATGTAGAGTCTAAATGAATGACAGCGTTGGCCATGAAGGCACATGGCTAGAATCCCAGCTGCTCAGGAGGCTGGGGCAGGAGGAATACAAATTGGAGGCCAGCCTGGGCAACTAATCAAGAATCTGTCTCAAAAAATAAAAAGGATTGGGGATGTAGCTCAGTGGTACAGCACTTTCCTAGCATGTCAGGGTCCCTGGGTCATGCTCACTCGTGCACACACAAATGGAACTCCACCCACAACTGTTGGAAGAGTGACTTCCTGCTGGTGGAAGAGGTAATAGAAGTTATTCTAACCCCCCATGCCATTTGTACCTGTTTCATTAGAAAGTTCTCACATTGATCAAACCTTTTTAATTTTCCTCATTCAGCTAGCCATCCATTTCCTAATGAGAGACTGCTTTCATTTATTTTTTGTTCCATCAGGGTGGCCTGCTCAAGGACTTGCTAAGGACTCCAACACCCATCTAATTCTTTCTCTGGAGTAGTCTGCTAATTGTTTTCTCTAGTCTGCTTCCTCAACAGTTGCCAATAAGAAATGGCCCCGTCCTTGTATACAAGAATGTGCTTTGCTGATGCATTCGATGCTTTCTGGTAAGGAAGACTCACAGTTGAACTGTGTTCACACAGTACTACAAAACCACAGTCAAAGGTGTTATATCCACTACATCAGTGCTTCTCAAACTTGAATATGCTTATGATTCACCTAGGGATCTCATTAAATGAAGATTTTCATACAGGAGGTCTGGAATAAAGTCCAATATTCTGCATTTCTAATAAGGTGGACCCCAGGTGATACTGCTGCTGCTTCTGGTCCCTGGGATGTACTTGGAGGAACCAAGAACTTAATCCCCCTTGTATCTCTATCTATGTGCTAACTTTTTGTTCTAGTTTAGTCCTACAAAAATATAAAGCAGTCTCTGCAGATTTATGTAATTTCCACTATCAGAATATGACAATTCTACAACTCAATGCTCTTTCCTTTTGACCTTGACTGTCAAACAAAATATTGCCCCACTATTGCTGTCTCCTCCTTGCTCCTGGTTGCTGCAGACATTTGTAGTGCTAGATTGCTTCAGATGTGTTTTTTATTTTGAAAGTTATTGTATTCAGTTATGTTTGAATCAATGCAGCAACAAGATTTAAGTCATTTGAGATTCATGGCAAACTTTTTGTGTTTGATAAAGGAGTTGGGTGGGAGCGAATTCTGGCAATCATAATTTTCTGTCTTCTTAGTCACTTGTATTCTATTTCTGTGAAGAGATAGGCTAAACAGGATTGGGCCCAGTGTCAGAGTTAGGAAAAAAAAAAAAAAAAAAAAAAACACCCCTTCAGTTTCTTACAGTGTATGTTATTTGGGCTAGGTGTCACTTTAATTTGAATAGTGTGTAGGAACTTCAGTTTAGTCCAGAGACGTGAATAGCAAAGGCCAATTTGAAGGTATTTTTATATTTATACTCTTTCTTTGTTTTAATAAAATATATTTTAATTATACTAAAATTTGTAGAAAATGTCTAGACTTTAAAAAAACACTTAAGCAGAAAAATTCCGCAAACCAACTTGTTGGATGTATTCAGTTTGAACATTTGATTTTTTTTCTTTCCAGCATGTTGTTTTCTGTGTATATGTGTTCAATTATTTTAAAATACAATAATTTATTACTGGGATAAAGCAAATCAAATTGACATTTTGTAGGTCAAATAGTTGAATGCTACCAGTTTTATGATTTTAACCAATTTATATTTTTACTTTTAGCATAAATTTAAGTCTACTGAAGAATTATCCTGTTCAATATTCAATGGTTTATTTAAAATTTTAATATGAATATGTCAGTATATAATATATATACATATATAAACATTATGTGTGTGTATTACTAATGTTCTTCACTTAGTTCATTTCCAATTTTTTTTATTATTTTAGTCAGTGTTCAGTAAGCACCCTTATGAAGAATGGCTTGTATGTATCCATAATTTCCTTCAGAGAATCCTCCAAAATTAGATTACTGAGTTAAATGCATTTGATGTGATTTAAAATACCAGCAACTGTAGATGAGCATATGTCTTTCACTGTACCTGTGACAGTACATGATATTAATATATTCTGTTTTCCTTTAGTGTGATAGATGAAAAATGGTCTTTCATTGTTTGCTTTATATCATTAAGATGCTTACTGTTTCCAGTTTATTAGTATATAATATATTAGTATACATGTTATTATATATGTTAGTATATAATCTTCTGTAGATTACCTAGAATGTAATCTCCTTTTCTATGTCTTACTGGTTTGGTTCTCTACATTTTCAAGTTATAAAAATTCTTTTTATTTATGATGTTGGCCTTTTCCTTGTCAATGCAACAAAACTCACTTTTTCATTACCTTTGAACTTTATTTAAAGTGGGTATTTTTTTTTAATTCTGTGATTTAAAATTCCTGTGGAGACTATTTTTTTATCCCCTTCATTTATGATCTCTGCATCTGTTGCCTAGAAATTTCTCCTAACTCAAAATTATTTAAGCATGATTTTCTAGTTTTTTAAAAAACTAGTTCCTTGTTATCTTTCAACCATGTAATTACTCCAAAATTATTTTAGGATATTAGGTGAGACAGAAATCCATCTTCCCTTTTCTGAAATAGTGATCTAATTATCTGAGCCCAATTGACCAAATAACCCATCCTGTAATTGCTGATGTGAAATGTCACATTTATCTTAGCCTAAATTCTGCATAATACTTGGGTCTGCTTCTGGGACTTACTCACTTGTGCTTCTCTCCTCTGCCTGCCTATTCTAGTGCCATTAGCACCATTTTAATAACTAAACTACCATATGAATTTTTAGTGGCTGTGTATGCATTGTCCACCATTGTTCTTCTTTGAACATGTCTTGACTCTTCTTTCTCATTTGTTGTTTATATAATTGTTTTATTTAGGTACTTGGAAAGCATAGTTTCTATTGAGATTAGTGAGAATAGTGTCAAAATTAAAACTTAACTTCAAGAAAATGAAAGTATTTAAAATTTTGAGATTTCCCACTTAATATGCACCCCTTTTATTAACTTCCACAATCTTCTTTAATGAGTCTCGTTTAATGTTTGTTTTAAGTAGCTCCTACACATTTCTAGTTATGTTTAGTTCAGTACATTTTCTGTTTTTCATTATTTTGTGAATGGGATTTTTAACAATCCCATTTCAAACTTGTTTTTGTAGAATTCTAGGCAATTATTTTATTTTATAGCAAGATATAACCAAATGCTGGTAAATATTAATAATTATTTTATTTTCACTAAGAATCATCATTCAAATAATCTTATTTGCAATACCCTTTTTTTGCTAATGAAGTTTGATCTTGTCTTTCCTAATAATTTTTTTTTAATATTTTTATTCCATTCATCTCATATGATTCTATCCTGTCTTATGCATAGAATACTCAGAACTTTGTAATGATAACACTATAGTTTCTTTTTCAGATTCTAGCTGGAATGCCATTATAACTTTGCCTTGAGTATAATATTGGCAGTAGATTTGAGATACATTATTCTTTCCAGGTTAAGGTAATGACATTTTTTTCATAGATTAGCAAGGGCTTTTAACGATAATATGTGTTGAATTTCATCAATTGAAATTTGGCCTTTGTGAAGGTAATGCTATTTCTCCTTTAGTCTATTTTTAGAAAAATTATAATCAGTCAGTTGCTTAATACTATACCATTGTTACATGTTTGAATAATTTCTGTTGGTTCTTGAAATATTATTCTTTTTAAATGGCATTAAACTTTGTTCATTTTTTATTTATTCTGTGTTTCTATATTTTATTGACAAGTGGATTACTTCTTCTCTGCTTTGTTTCATTTTATTTATTTATTTATTTATTTTTGCTAGTTTTTGTTATCAGAATCATGTTAGCTTGTTCACAGTCCTTGGGAAGATTTCTCCATGATGAATGCCTTTGAGCAGGGTATGGGAAATGAAACATCTTGTGTCCAGTTTCACCATCCCCACTTTGACATGTAATTAACTCTGATTCCTTCTTCATGGAGCCATGTGTTCTGAGGGTGGACATCTGTAATGATACTCACGAAACAGAGAGTACAGTCTCTCTGATGCTCTTTTATATTTGACCCTATAGCTTTGCAGAAAATTTTCTCTTTTCTCTCCAAAGGGTGTCTTGCACGTAGCTCCTTGATATTAGTTTCCTTAGGGTTTTTGTGTTTCTGCATTTAAATCTTTTAAATTCAGAATGAGAAAAAAAGGGCCCCAAACAAACATTTAACTGCAATTTTGCTGTATAGTTAGGAGATCCACCATCCTGTACAGGGAAAAGTATTGGTAGAGAGGGGTCAGGGTGGGGCTCAGAGACCTTTGACATCATCAAATTTTCCTTCTGTTTGTCACGATAGCACAAAATTAAATGGGGGGCAATATGGCTGCAACAGAAGAGCAATCTCTGGGGGAGATTGCAAATACTGTGTGTGTGTGTGTGTGTGTGTGTGTGTGTGTGTGTATTATATACATATGTATATATTTTTATAAATTTAGAACATAGAGGAAGTAACAATAATGCCATATGGGGTACTGTTGGGATTAAAAATTTATCATTTGTTAGTTACTCTTTTTCTCTACTCCCTTTGTGAATTAGAGAATACAAGTAAATGGGTATCCACTTGGGATTGACATTTTTATTTCTTAAACCAAGAGCTACTTTGCACATAGTAAATTCAGGATCAGTGTGTCTTTCATTGAGATGTTCTTTGAACTTTTTCTTTCCCCACTTTTTCATAATAATTGTAGTGTTTCCCCTGCCTGCATTGTTGGAAACAAATTCACCAATTGCTGTATTCTTTTGACTATTTGCATAAGAAAACCGAAGAAAGGACAGGTGCATCTAAGGTTGGGCATTTCCTGTTTTGGAGAATGAGAAGAGGTTTTCTAGAGGAGATTTGGAGATGAGTCTCAGAGAGTTGTCATCATTAGCGACCTCCTGGAGGTGGGAGGTGATTGTCATTGATAAAGAAATGAGGACCCCAAAGTTGAAGGCCTGAGAATCAATTTCTATTTGTTGGTGACTGATGCTGCCTTTGAGGACTTTATGTAGGATTTGACTCAGTTCTTCTATAGTATCAACCTGAGGATCAAGGGAAACATTTTATGTAGACAAGGCTTAGAAAATGCCCACCAATTTATATAAAAGAGAACTATAGCTCAGTAAGGTATGGGATGTCCTCCAAGTCTTTCACTTGATATGAAATAGGACCAGAAACTTAGGACTTTAGCTGGGTCAGGCACTATTCTTTCCATTTCAGCAGTTTAAAAAAAGTTTACTTAAGGAGTTTGGTATCAAATCTCTGTATGGAAATTTCCCAGAATCCATTTCTGTCCACATCTAGATGAAAAACCAAACCCTAAGCAATCTTCCCTATTCCAGCTAAAGAGTTTCCCCCCTAGATTTGCCAGAGTGATTCATCAAAGGAAAATCTGATAATGCATTTAGAAAGTAAGATGCTACTGTACAATTCTATACAGGCAGTTCATTCTCTGACCCCAGTTTAATCTCAGTACATACCCTGATACCAGGAGTCTAATTGGCCATGTAATTGTTATCCTTGCTAGTAACTTCACAAGCTGTTCTTATTCATACAAGCACCTAATCCTTTTCTAAATTCTTCTTGCTTCAATTTGCCTCAATAATATCTTGCAGAAGTGGATAATTGCACATTGTTTGGAGAGGATTTCCTTTGATCTTCTCTAAATTTAGACTTTGCTAATTTCTTTTACTGTCCCCTTCAGGATAGGCAGTGGGACCAGGTACAAGGAGGGACCCCCAAGAAGATGCCCTGCAGCATTTCATTTACATTCCTCTGTCTCTGTCTCCTCTGTCTCTGTCTCCTGTCGCACAAACTCAGAGCTCCCCTCCATTTCCCTCCTGAACAGATTGACTCTTTGTCCTTGCCCAGAATCCTCCCTGGGACATCGGCCCAGCCATTCTAATTATTTCAGCTGTAATCTGATAGACCTGACAGCTTTTCTCAGGTTCAAAGGAAGAATAAATGGAGATAAGATCATCAACTTCAAGTGTCTAGAGGGATGTCAGGGGGATGAAGGATGAGATTTACCCTGAATGGCTTAAGAATTCACACTAACAACTGTACACGTTGTTGAAATGGTGAATTTGAACTCAGTAAAATGTGTAGGGTCATGTATTAAATAGAGATATCTGACTAGGAAATGGTTACCCCAGAACAGAACAAAGTTCTCTTTATGGATTTGGAGCTGTTAAATCTTGAGCAAGCATCCCTTCTCTCTAGGATCATACCTGTGTGACCCTGGTTGAACTAACTTCTTTCAGTCCTTCTAATTTCGTCTGTATAAAAAAAAAAAAATAAGATCACTCTTTGAGGAAAACTGCCTATTAATTAAATGAATTTAACAATTCTTCATCCCAGTGAATGTTGAGAACTAAGAGGTCAGGATTTGAGATGTATTTGGGAGTAAAAATCAAAAGTATATTGTGATCAATTGTTTAAGGGAGCAAGGGGAAAATGTTGTATGATAGAAGTAATGGTTTTACATTTGTGGGAAAAATGCATATTAAATGTCACTTTAGAATATGTTAAATGGGAAGGTGTGGGGGTAGTTAGAGAAGGCTCCCTGGAGATGGCAGAGCAAGGGCAGGATAAGCTAAGGATGATGATGGTGATGATGATGGTGACCATATATATCGGTGATTATCATATCAAGCAGCTGTACCATTAGTTAAATCTAACATTTTTTAATACCAAAGAAAACTGAGGTTCACAAAGATCCAGTAACTGCTATTTTTCTTTTTCTTTGTTTTGTACCAGATATGGAACACAGGAGCACTTTAGCACTGAGCTACATCCATACACTTTTTTTTTTTTTTTTGAGACAAGACCTCACTAATTTTCTTAGGGTTTTGTTAAATTGCTAAGATTGGCCTCAAATTTGCAATCTTTCTGTCTCAGACTCCTGAGTCTGTGGGAATAAAGGTATGCACCACCAAGTCTGTCTTGAATTTCCATGGTTACATGTGCAGTAATTAATTGGTAGAGCTGGGATTCAAACCAAAGTCTTTCTGATTCCAGAAACCTGTATCTTAGTCCTTTTGGGAAACTGTTTGGGACAGCTCTACCTGAACCAACTAATCAGTATTCAGGAGTTACCTTGAGTGCATTCAGGGTTAAATTTTATTGATTAATTTATTGGATTGATGATTGTGGGGGGGATGTTGCAGAGAGGAAAAAGAGTCGGGCACAGAGAAAGACAGAGATGGTATCAAAAATGGTAAGAAAATGGTATCAAGGAAAATTTGTCATGGAAGAAAAGGAGAAATTCAAATAAGACTCCATTATAGGATCTTGAAAAATGAATAGATGAGAAGGTCAAGGCTGTTCACAAGGGAATTCCCACAAGAAACTGGTTGGCTGATATCAGTGAGTTTCAGGATGGAGGCAAGTTTCATCATAAATGAAAAGCAAGGATAAATTCATAAGAGTGACTTCAGAGATGTCTCAGTCCAATCCACTCCTTCTCATTCCCTTCCATTTAATAGAATCGAGTTCAGCTACAAGAAGCAGAAACTTGTTTATGGTCACCAAACCAAGGGGCAATCCATAGTAAGGTTGCAGACACTCAGAAAATCTAGAATAGGTAGTAAAGCATCTCAGACCATCAAATGAAGCTAGAAATGAAACCTTTACAGTTAAACCTAAAGAGAAAATTTCATCTCTAAATGTCTTTTTTTTGTGCTTCCTTTTAAAAAATGTTTTATTTTAAATTGGCATATAGTAATCGGACATATTTGTGGGGTACAGCTTGGTATTTCTCTACAGGCATAAATTGTTTAATCATCAAATCAGGCCATTACATATTTATCACCTTAAATGTTTATCATTTTTTTGTGGTAAGAGTATTCAAAATATTCTCTTTTAGCTATTTTGAAACATGTAAAACATGATTAGCTATAATCACTCTACTCTTCAATAGACCATCAGAATTCATCCCTCCTATCAAACTGGGAATCTGTACCCATTGACAAAACTCACTTCATCTTTCCCCATGCCTTCACCCTCCCCAGCCTTTTGTGATCTTTACTCTCAATTTATTTATATATTTAAATAAATATATTTATTTTAGATTCCACAATTGAATGAAAGCATGAGGTGTTTATCTCTCTGTGCCTGGCTTGTTTCACTTAACATAATATTTTCCTGATTTACTGTTGGAAACAAGTTTCCATCTTTTTTTGTGAATGGATGATATTCCATTGGATATATAAAACACATTTGTCTTATCCATTCATTCATTAATGCATATTTTCTTAATTCCATGGCTTGGATATTGGGAATAGTGCTACAATAAATCCAGGAGTGCGAATATCCCTTCCACATACCAATTTCAATTTCAAATACATTTCTAAAAAAGTGCACACCTTAAAAAGTACCACTGAGTATACTCTGGATGTATACAGGGATTGCTGGATCCTATGGTAGCTCTATTTTTAGTGTCTTGAGAAAATTCTATACATCATGGTTGCATTTCTTTTCAAA